>NC_091160.1:3257379-3537379 GCF_040958095.1 Procambarus clarkii
AATGTAACGTAACGCAAATCAACTTTTACAGCCCAAAATGACATTTTTAAATAAAGTAGGACTTAGTCCATCTCAATTACATCTCCTTCCATATGAATATTACGGTTTACCAGTTTTAGCCCTCTGTAACACAATGTAACGTAACGGGGAAAATCAACTTTGTCGGATGTGCAAATAACATTATTGAAAATGTCATCCATGTTTAGCCATTACATCCAAACACAAGAAAAATATTACCACTTTCTTGAGAAACTTATATGTGGAGATCATATCTCCAGAGTCCACACAATTAGCCACACATCACACATCTTCTGTTTTCAAATCGCAGCTCGCATCTAATTTAATGTTATTTTTTTTGGCAGAAACTACGTTTTTGAGAATATGCTCAATGTCGGCAATTACTATTCGTATCATCATCAATCTCCTTTCAGTCAACAAATTCACATTTCATATCGCGTGTGTAGATTAGAGAGAGAGAGAAGGCAAACATAGCTTGCAGCTAGTCAAAACTTATCATAACAGATATGATTTCACAGAGTTTTCAACCTTTGCCAGTTTTTCAATGTTTTCTCTTCACTCGTGCTAAGTGAGTCAGACAAAAATGTGACATTTCATTTCATTATTAGCCATGCAATATGCTATTAGCTAGGTAGTCAAAACATATAACAAGCATTATTTCACAGGAATTTTTTCTAGCAAATATGCTTCCTTTAAGCAGTTCAACACATCAAACACCAGCAGCCCGCGAAATTCCCTTTAGTCAATAATCATCCTTTACAGTATTTCTTGACTAAAATAGCACTCCAAAACATAAGTGGTCATTTTTATTCTCACTGTCGCACTATAGTCAATAATTTGTTTCGCAGAGTGACAAGTTATGCATAGTGACGAGATTTCATGGTGTGCATAGTTTAAGAGAGTTCACACTGTATTAATTACGGTCATGAATATCTTATGTTATGTTTATGAAGATCATCACTTCTTATTTTTATCATTTTCTTGCCCCCCAGCTTTACAGTCTTCTCATATTCTTTTTCAAATAAAGTTTGCTTACTGTTTTCCAGTAGATCGGCTTCACATTACATATATTAATCAATTTTCAAATTCAGTTCGGTTTCTTTTCAATATCGCAGCTTTGCTGCCCCCATGCCCGTATCTAGTTCAAGACCTCTTATTATCAATGTCATTAATAGGGATATCATCAACCATGTATTGAATGTCTCAGACATTCAGTTAACAACGTAGTAAATGTTTAATGAACGTGAGTATCACTTCATGTGCGCTCATTTTAGTTTAGTTTTAAGTTTTCCATCTTGAATTAATACTACTATTGGATAGCTCAGACATTCAGTTAACATCTCAGTAAGTGAAAATCTCTTCATGTGGGCTCATTTTTAGTTTAGGATAAGGTTTTTCCATCGTGAAATACTATTATCAGTAACCAGGTATTGGATGACACTACCATTCAGTTTACAACTCAGTAACTGTTTACTGAACATTGTTATCCATCCATGCAACCTCATTTTTTAGTTTTAAGTTTCTACATCGTAAAAAATAAAATATTACTATCACCAGCCATGTATCGGTAGCTCAACCATTCAGTTTACAGCTCAATAACTGTTTACTGAACATAGACATCCCTCCATGCGAGCTCATTTTTTAGTTTAAAGTTTCTCCATCGTAAAAAATAAAATATTACTATCACAAACCATGTATTGGGTGGGTCAACCATCCAGTTTACATCTCAGTAACAGTTTACTGAACATAGATATCCCTCCATGTGACCTCATTTTTAGTTTAAAGTTTCTCCATCGTAAATAAAAATAAAATATTACTATCACAAACCTTGTATTGACCAGCTCCGGCATTCAGTTTACAACTCAGTAAGTGTTTACTGAATGCAAAATCGTTACATGTGTGGTCATAAGGTTTTCTCATCGTGAAATACTATTATCAGTAACCAGGTATTGGATGACACTACCATTCAGTTTACAACTCAGTAACTGTTTACTGAACATTGTTATCCATCCATGCAACCTCATTTTTTAGTTTTAAGTTTCTACATCGTAAAAAATAAAATATTACTATCACCAGCCATGTATCGGGTAGCTCAACCATTCAGTTTACAGCTCAGTAACTGTTTACTGAACATAGACATCCCTCCATGCGAGCTCATTTTTTAGTTTAAAGTTTCTCCATCGTAAAAAATAAAATATTACTATCACAAACTATGTATTGGGTGGGTCAACCATCCAGTTTACATTTCAGTAACAGTTTACTGAACATAGATATCCCTCCATGTGACCTCATTTTTAGTTTAAAGTTTCTCCATCGTAAATAAAAATAAAATATTACTATCACAAACCTTGTATTGGCCAGCTCCGACATTCAGTTTACAACTCAGTAAGTGTTTACTGAATGCAAAATCGCTACATGTGTGCTCATTTAGTTTAAAGTTTCTCAATCTTAAAATATTACTATCATCATCAACCATACTATCATCAACATCGTATCGGGCTGTTGGACATTCAGTTATCCACTCGGTGAGTGTTTACTGAACGTCGAAATCATTTCCTGTGTGCCCATTTTTTACTTGAACCCGTCTCCACTCCAAACCAGTCAGGACCTGCGGTGTTGACTCGGACCGCAGGTCTACTCAGGTTTGAGATCTACTCAAACCACCCCTGATGATGGGGAGAGTTTGCTGCCGTCTGCGCTGAGCAGCCTCGACAACTAAGGTTACGTCCTCCTGACACTGCACCACCTCCAGAAGTAGGAGAGTGCCTGGTGGAGAATATCATCACCTCTGTGTTTACCGGCGGCACATACACCTGCTACAACGGCACCTTCCTCCAAGCAACAGACCTGGGGGTACAGCCTCAACTTGGTCAATGGTTTAAACTTATCCAACGACTGTATCGTTTTTTCAACTCACTACATCAACAGACCGGCAATCAGCATTGTAAACAAGACAACACACAATCTTACTACTATATTGACGGCCAGTTAACAGTTTAACAACTGAACTACGGTCGCTTCCCTGAGAGACAGTGAACAGTAAAGTGTACCTAAAGGAGTGGCGTCTCCAGAAGAGCGATACAAACTACGAGACAGAAACAAGTAACTCCATCTATTGGTCTCAGGTGCCATTAACAGACCGATACACCCACCCTCGACAGAGTCCAGCGAGTCTTCGGTCTCGGGTGAATATTGGTGTGTTACTTAAGCTTTAATGTTTGTTAATATATATATATATAAGACAGTGAGTATGGTTGAAATAGTAAAATATAAATATATATGTATGAAAGGACAGTAAATACTGTGCATAAATGAACAAATCCACAAGGGCCGTGACGAGGATTCGAACCTGCGTCCTGGAGCATCCCAGACACTGCCTGAATCGACTGAGCTACGACAGGGTAAAAAGGGTTGAAGCCGAAGTTCTACTGAACTTACTTAACAGTGCTTGTAATACTGTGCATGTTGCAACAGTGGTCATTGAAGTTCTTGTGTTGACTTGTTTAACAGCAATTACGCAACATCCCTCGGACTGGTGTTGTGTTTTATTCATAGTGTTGAGCTCAGCTTGAGTGTAAACATTAATATATATATATATATATATATATATATATATATATATATATATATATATATATATATATATATATATATATATATATATATATATATATATATATATATATATATATATATGCGGAAAATCCACAGAGAAATATGAAATGAGGTGAACGTTTCGGCTTTGTTAAAGCCTTTCTCAACACCAGACTGACAAAGGCTTTAACAAAGCCGAAACGTTCACCTCATTTCATATTTCTCTGTGGATTTTCCGCATAAAATGATCAGTGTTTTGTAATCGTCAATTGCATATATATATATATATATATATATATATATATATATATATATATATATATATATATATATATATATATATATAAAATCATTGTTCTGATATTGCATATAAATATTCAAATAAGTTAAATTTTAAGTTTTAAGTAAAATATATAAAAACACTAACTACTAGGCTACTAGGCATTTACTAACAATGGGTGTTTGATCAATGGCTGAAGACTTTTCAGCCTTGAGAGGAGTATTAACACCTCCCCCCCCACCATCTACAATAGCTCACTGATCAACTATTAAGTAAACTTTAGGGTGTATTCACCCCCCCTGTGTATATAACCCCCTTGCCCTTGTGAATGTATGTTGAGTATTGATACTTGACAATATTCAAATGAGATTTACAAGATTTAGCTTTACATTCTATTATTTACAAGATTTTAAATACTAGGCTATGTATTCTCTCAAACCCAATGCACCTTCTTGTATATAAATAAATAAATAAATATATGTTGATTCTGGATGTGTGAACAATTTAGTCCTCGGTGTTGATCTTGGTATATATATAATAAATAAATTGATTTATATATTTATTTACATGTGTGTGTGTGAAGATACAACGACCCATTGTGTGGGGGAAAACCGCCTCGTGGGATTTATTGATTTATTTACAATTTATTACTTTACATTAATTTATATAGAATTTATTTCTTACATTAATTTATTTGTTTCGATAGTGGACTGTATAAGTTTATTCCCACAAATCGTTTCCTACACAAGCTGGGTGGGGGGGGGGGTTATTAATGTAATAGTCTATCAATCAGAATTATCGATTGGTAGACAATTCATTACAATGTTACTAGGTGTTAAGACTACATATGCTTGTAAATACTGGGGAAGCCTTATCTGATAAGAAGGCTTCAGCATTTTGTTGGTGTAGAGTAAGTGTGTAGCCCGCTAGTCATGTGGTCAAACAGCAGCAATATTAACTGCATATTGTATGGAAAGTTAGTAATGTGTCGGTTTTTCCGATACATTGCATTTCTAGCCAATTTCAGGTAGGATATTTCAATGTACGTTACTCTTATTTATTTGTATGTAAACAAAGTAATAAGGAAAATTTGAAAAATATACAAATCACTTTTTTATATTATTTTATATTGTTTTGCCTATAATAAATACTTAACATTGTGTCTTGGCATTTCTTTAATGATATATTTGTTTTTAAATAAACTGATCTATAAACAAATGTTGTGTATGTGTTTATTCATTATCCAGGAAATGTCATCTGCAAGGTGAAATATGATATATTGTTGATAAAAAGAGTTTCAAGGTCCACCATTATTTAAACAGACTTAACCATTGGAGTGCGCAGTTAATACTAATACTAATAATATAACTTGTTGCCAGAGATACTTGTTGCCAAGTCGTATTGCAGCTGTGACACTGTCTGTTAGACAACCGAGATTGTTACTCTCCCCATGCAAGTGTTTTGTTTGACACACTTCATTGTGTCAAACAACAGACCTATTGCTAGTTCATGTTTGTACTCTTTATATGATGCTGTTGGATCTTGGATTTATCCCAGCGTAGCTAGTCCGGTTTAACCTGTCATTAGAGAGATGAGACTAGGAGGGGGAGATGAGGAAGAAATGAGACTGCGAGAGAGAGATGAGTAAGAGAGTGAGAGCTAGATAAGTAAGGGAGGGAGAGATAAGTAAGGGAGGTTCAGAGAAGAATGAATCTTCTTGATTCACAAACCATGTGTTCGCTGAAGTGTTTCCTGTGGTGCTCCCATAATGAGAGATCAGTCTTGCCCCTCCCACCAATGACAGTACGCCCCCTCCCCATGCAAAACCCCGGCCCTCCCCCACCGGGGTAGAGTGCCAGGCCAGTATATAACCATGCACGACACTGACCTCAGCACCACACCAGCCCTCAGAAGCCACCGTTCACCCCTCCAGCACCTGTGGAGTCCCGGTGGGTCTGCTTAGTGTCCAGGTGGGTCTGCTTATAGTGTCCAGGTGAGTCTGCTTATAGTGTCCAGGTGGGTCTGCTTATAGTGTAGCTATAAGCTACTGACTCAGTAGCTACAACTGAGCTACTGAGCCAGCCTTAAAAATGGAAGGATCCCAAGGCAACTAACCGCTACCCAATGGAACATGCCCTTCCCGGAGCATCCACTTGAGCACTGGAAAATTAGGTGATCCACGCCCTGAGTCATATCAACTGTGTACCACACTAACTATGGATGTAACGGGGAGGATTTACTGGGCCCCAATCCTTAACTGTAGCCTCTGTTCATCCAGGTTGTGAATAGGTACCTGGTTGTTAAACGATTTGGCGGGTCGTATTCCAGGGAAAATTAGGATTAAGGTCCTGTCCGAAACGCTATGCGTGCTAGTGACTGTACAAGAATGTAAGAACTCTTGTTTATATAAATAAATAAAATATAAATAAATAAATAAAACATTTCACATGCGGCTCCTAATGCCCAAGGTGAATAAAATCACGTCACCCCTCCCTCTATACCCACTCATGTCAACCCTCCTCACACTTCCTCTACCTGGTCCAGTCACACTCACTATTTTTTGTTTTACCTCCCTTCACGTATAAGTATGTATACTGGTGTATAATTATCAACATGTGTGGTGAACAAGTGTATATACTCGGGTCTGTATTGTCATACAGCATATCACTCACATACTCAGATATAGCCACAACAATCCTCTACGTCCCCTCCCCCCCCCCCCAAGTCACAGCTTTTGCATAGATTATGTTGTCATAAGGAATTGGTACAGTGGTTGCTTCCTGCATCCAGATACATTGTGTGGTTGCGTGTCGCGGTGGAGGTTCAGTATGGCGCCAACTGCAGCCCCGGATTCTTTGTGTGGTGTTGCCTGCGTCTTGGATCAAGTTCAAGTTCAAAAATTCAAAAAAATTCAAATGTTTATTCAGGTAAAGTACATACATACATTGATACAAATACAAATATTGATGAATTTACAAATATTGGTGATACAAATATTGATGAATTTACAGATAGAGCTAATACATACAATGCCTAAAGCCACTTTTACGCAAAGCGTTTCGGGCCGCTCAGTTTCAGGTTTCGTTAAGTATGTCTATTGAAACAAGAACAACTACATTTCAAAGGGATAGAGTAGCTTAGGCTATTTCTCCTTCCCCCCCTGTCCTGGATCTTTTCTCCTGAGAAGCGGCGCAGTGGAACACTTTGTTATGCGCGTGAAGATGCGCACAATATCGTACATGTTAACTAAACAGATTTCTCAATCGTAACCAATGGCTTGAACGTGGGTTATTATATGTCGTCCGGTATCATACGCTCCTACAGCTGTATTTGGTCAACTGCGTAGTCAACCCTTGAGTCATACCGAATGGGTATTATCCCTGTGGTTGTGACCTTTGAGCTGTGGTTTATGACCTGAGCAGTCATAAACTGGTATTATCCCCCACGGTAGTCAGTGATTATCAAAACAAGGCACCAAGGCGGGGGAATTATGTAGCCCCTGCCCCCCGCCTCCCATCTTAGTGACCAAGAGTCATACCTAAAATTCATTGGTAGACATTGACATTGGTAGACCTATTAAACATTGATAGACGCGTTCAATTCAACTCTTGTAACAATGCATTTCGTGTACTCTGATCCAAACTAAATTAGCAGCCTGACCTATACCCAGTATAAGCCAATATTCCTCGATACTAACTAAGTAAAATTTGACTGATATTAAATAATAACTTTAGTAATCATTCAAAAAATCCCCAATGACTCAGTGAATGAAGAAATAGCTTAGCCTACTCGGCCACGGCGACCCTTGCTTACTGAAACCATGTTATACGGCTTAACTAAACCATGCCGGACGACTCAACCAAACCATGTGTGACAGCTCTGTCTAAACCCTGTGTGACAGCTCTGTCTAAACCATGTGTGACAGCTCTGTCTAAACCCTGTGTGACAGCTCTGTCTAAACCCTGTCTGACGGCTCTGTCTAAACCCTGTGTGACAGCTCTGTCTAAACCATGTGTGACAGCTCTGTCTAAACCCTGTGTGACAGCTCTGTCTAAACCATGTGTGACAGCTCTGTCTAAACCCTGTGTGACAGCTCTGTCTAAACCCTGTGTGACAGCTCTGTCTAAACCATGTGTGACAGCTGTGTCTAAACCATGTCAGACGGTTCTACCCAAAACGTATGACGGACACACATCAGAAAATAATGGAAATGGTGTCACGGTCCGCCCTGAACCATTATAAAGTCGTTTACAGAAAGAGCGGCAGAGAAAGGCAGCAGAGTGAGGTGAAGGGCGAGAGGTTCACGAGCTGAAAATTGTATTTAATGCCATTTAGATAAAGCATTATGGATGATAACCTCTGGTTGACAATAAGTTGAACAAACTGGCACCTAAATGCCTGCTTTGAATGGCTTTAGCTTAATGTTAAGCTCAGTGAAATAGTCTGGCTTTGCTAAAACAGCTTTTATTGTTATGTTGTGGGTTCGATATCTGCCCTACAAGGGTTAAAGTGCCTGGTGATGTTCAGTCTGCACACAATTGGAAATAAGTTGTATAACCAATTTTATACAGTTTAAACAATTTAAAAATAATTTAAGATTGTACTTGTGATAAGTGTTGTCATTACCACACGAGAAGTGGGCAGCTGTGTTATGTTGGACGTGGCTGTGAGGAACCAGGTGGTGGTGCTGCAGACGAACGCAAGTCGCAGCCTACACAACACGATTCATTCACGGATTTTAAAACACGAGAACTTACCAAACCTAACTCAACCTAATTCAACTCAACTTAGCCTAACCCAGTCTAACCTAGCCTAACACAACCTAAACTAATCCAACCTAACCTACCTTAACCCATCCTAATATAGCCAAGCCTAAACAAGTCAAACCTAACCTAGCCTAACCTAACGTAAAATTTACGTAAGTTAACGAAACCTAACCGTCCCTACGATAGCCTAAGCTAATGTATCCAAACCGAACGGTTTTGACCATCAGAAAACGGATGTTGTCGAAACGTCTTGTGGATAGACCTTGATCATATTCCTAGACCTGTCTTAGGGAGGAGAGATATAACTCAGTACCTCCAGTGCCGAGAGGCAGGATAACGAGAGGCTTTCACTACCAAACCAGTCACAGACCAGTCACAGGTTATAAGCATCACCAGAGGGGTAACGCGCATATCGTAAGATAATATTTCCAAGTGCTTCACACTGAAAACAAACGTGAAAATGCAGGCGATGAGTCACAATAACGTGGCTAAAGTAGATCATATCACTTTTTCACTTTCAAACGTGAAAAATTTAATTAACAAAAACTTGTCAAAATGTATAAAGTATATCTGGACCGCTCCTAGCTATTATATACTGCTCTTAGTTAAACAAGCCTTCATCATCAATAGAGAAGTTATCAAAATTTCCTTAAAATTTGATGTCTATGATAATGCGTATCTACATAGGAAATGAAACGAAAATAATCCGAGCGCTTTCGTGATTTAACTCATTTTCAAGGAGAACATGAGAGGGATTATAGAAGGGTGTAGGTGTGTATAACACCTACTCCTGAGTAGACTAAGAAACACAAACAAAACATAAGGAAGTGACATGTAAAATGAATAATGGGAACAGGTAAACTGCATTTTAAAATCATACTTAAAGTCACAGGGGTCATGTAAGCCCACACCCAAGTATTACCCATCTACGGTCCGTCTAATTACCAAAAACTACCACATGCTACACACGCTTCAGAAAACTTCCTGGCAATACGTTAGTAATGAATAAATATGATATATTTACTCATTACAATGTTGGTGCTGAACATACAACATGAAAAAACATAATTTTAATCCGAAAAAGTATCTTTTTATAAAGAAATTAGACGAAAATAAAAAGCTGGTGACGCCAAATCAAGTCGACGATCCAAGCTTCGGTTAGGTTAGGTTAGGTTTGGTTAAGTTAGGTTAGGTTAGGTTAGGTTACGATAGGTTAGGATAGGTTAGGTTAGGTTAGGTCAGCCTAACTTAATATATCATATTTATTCATTACTAAAGTATTGCCAGGAAGTTTTCTGAAGCGTGTGTAGTATGTGGTAGTTTTTGGTAATTAGACGGACCCTCTATCTACTGCACTCCTTGAAAACGCGAAATTAAAATCGTTAAATCGCGAAAGCGCTCAGATTTTTTTTCATTTTTCTCTTCTGATACTTACGCATAACTGATCACGTGTTTTTTGTGATTATTCTTGTATCTATAATAATAAAGCGAATATTTACAGTCTTTGAACGATATGTAATTCATTTTCCCGTTTTCTTTATTCTGGATGAAGATGTGGCACGTAACAAGTTTGGTGTTTCTTACGGTGTTGACGACGTCGTGGGCTGCTGCCGATGTCGACGAGGACGACGACTTTCTCGGAGATTTCGAACCAAGACGTTCAGGTGATTACCGTACCCAGTCCAATCCCCTACGTGGGTTGGACTGGGTCCGTAAAGGCTACGGATACCACACCAGGAAGTTCCGAAGCCCTCACCGACGCGTCAACAAAATACGCAATGGGCGGGACGTCTAGAGCAACCCTTATTACGAGATTATCTTCCTGTTACCTGCTGTTGAACAACTAAACTTACATCCTAAGGCTGCTGTACTAATTACAGATGTGTTACGACCCTGGGTTCTCCAGTGGAAACCAGAGGTCAAAATTGAGCTATTAAACTTCCTAAGTAGTACAGTTGGCGCATTTCGAATGGAAATTGTTTGTATCTTCCCTGCCAGACGTAAGACTATTATTGTTTCTCAAAGAGCATTTAAAGACTGAGCTGGGGGTTGATTATTAAATAATAACATAGGCACCAACTTTGCTTACTAATACTTTCTAATCATTCATAAAGTAACAATACGTTGCATAGGGGAAGATCTTTAATGTGCTTAGCTGCACGATCAATTAGGCTCCTCCCGGCACCACAACATGAGGGAGGCAGCTGGTGGCTAGCTCGCTCTTCTCTCTGGCTGGTGTGTGAGGATAAGACCTACTCTGTGGCTGTATCCCTACTCTTCTCCCTTCTCCTCTTACTTATTTCCCTTACCTGAAGTTCCTGTATCCTTAAGCTTAGTACGGGGCATCAGTAAGTGTACCTACTCTGGTAGTAACTATTGGTGAGACCTGGGGTTAGTATTTGCCAGTGTTTTGTTTACCCTAAGAGTTGTGTTTTGTATTAGGGTACCACATGGTATCACTACCCTAAGCTGCATCCAGCTTCAGTGCTTATCCAGTAGTACTTTACCCTAGCTTGTTATTAGTGTAAACCTTGTATCCTGTCTAAGTGGACCAAGGCTTTTAACGTAAGATAGTGTGGTAAAGTTATTATTATTATTGTTATTGGTGTGAGTGTATATGGGGGGTTGTTAAGGGGTTAATAAATAAGTACATGAATTACAGAGTATCTCTTCTTCCAAGGTGGGAGCGCAGTGATCAACCCTTAGACTAACATATATGGTCTGGTAGCAAGTTATTACTACTGTGGATAGTTTATTTTGGGGGCCGGGCCTTTTAGCTCTCCCATATTTGATACTCTTGTCTTCTAACTACCTTTACCCCTTAATAGTACCAGTACCCCATAGAAGCCCCACTCATATCAGTTGTAACAAGTGGTTGGCCTGTCCGGGAGGAACATTATAAGTGTAAAAAATTAGATTCTTGAGTGCCAAAATTAAAATTTTTTATTTCCGCAGAACGGTTGTGTGCTAGCCTAGGGTCCAGCTCATCTAGCAAAGGACATTCTTGCACTGACTGGACACCCAGCTGGATCCCTTCACGATTAAGGTTAGTGTGGCCTTGTGTTAGGGGCCGTGCAAATTTTTGTTTTTTTCCAATTTTTATTTTTTAATTTTTTCTTTGGCTGGGAGCTAAAATTATTAGTGATGTCTTTTGAAATGCAGGAACTGGCAAGGGAGCCTTCAGTGGTAGAGATAAAGAAACTTAAAAAGTCTAATTTAGTATTGTTAGGCCAGGAATTTGGCCTAGAATTAAATGTCGCAGATAAAAAGTGGACTTTGGTGAATGAAATATTACAACATTGTATTGATGAACAACTATTGGCAAGTGATACACCTTTATGCCAGCCTAGCCAAGCAGAAAGTGCAACTCATAGGGAAAGTGAATTAGCTTTAGAGTTAGCAAAAATAAAATTAGAGGAGCAAAAACTCAAAACCGAGGAGGCTAGAATTAGAGCGAATGCCACTGGACCTCCACCTGCCGGGGATTCAAACCCCAGGCATTATGAGAAAAAGCATAATTTGCCTGAATTTTCCGAGTCTGACCCTGAAAGGTTTTTCAACCATTTTCAGAGAGTGGCCACGTCCATGAACTGGCCAAAGGAAGAGTGGGTGAAAATCCTACAGGGAAGACTTAGGGGTAAAGCACAAGATATTTTTATAAACATGCCTGACGACGAGTGTTTCGAATATGATAAAGTCAGGGAATGTATTTTGCGGGCATATGAAATTACTCCTGAAGCTCACCGCCAAGTTTATCGTAACCTTAGGCCTACTCACAACCAACCGCTCACTGAATTTGTGAATGATCAAATTCGATTGTTTGATAGATGGATTCGCTCGGCGAAAGCCGAAACATACGAGGCTCTCAGGAACTTAATTTTAATGGAGCATTTTATAGATGTTATGCCAGAGAACGTATCACAATACATTAAAGGAAGGATAGAGTTAAATTCTAAAATAGGGGATTTGGCCAAGTTGGCAGAAAACTACCAATTGGCGGGCAAAAGGCCCAATAAAAATAATTATACCCCACAGAGTAGCAAACCTTATACCCACAGCCAGTCCAGACCAGCTCATTCTAACCCTTTACCTAATGCACCTTCTGTTTCAGACATAACTAACCCTGTTAAAGTGTCTAGCCCAACGGCACCTAAAGGTGAACCGAAGGGTAATTCTGTTAGTAATGTCTCTTCTCCCCGACGTTTTTGTGGTCACTGTAATCGTCCAAACCACACTATTAGCCGTTGTTGGCAACTGCACCCTGAAAAAAGACCCAATGCTCTAGTTGTGACACAGGGCTTGAGGCTTTCAGAAGGGTTAGGGAGTAAGACCTCCAACCCACAGTGGTTGGACTTGCTTACCCCATTCTTATCGAAAGGGAGACTACTTTTGTCTGAGGGTTCTTCCTGGAAGGACGTGGTGATCTTCCGAGACACCGGTGCCATCCAGACTTTAATTTTAGAGAGTGCATTGCAAGGTGCCAACACTCTCGACACTGGAGAGGTGGTACTGGTCGAGGGTGTCACTAGTGATACTCGGGCAGTACCCCTCCATAAGGTTACCCTGGAATCTGATTTCCACAAGGGTGTTTGTACAGTCGGAGTCACTTCATACCTACCTTTCCCTAATGTTGATGTAATAGTTGGTAATGATTTAGCAGGGGATAAGGTAGGGGACTCCAGACTGCCTATTATGTTGCCTACCCCTAAGGTTTGCCTGGATCCACCCGCCGCAGAGGATAATGTTGTGTACCCTGCGTGCGCGGTGACCAGGTCTATGGGACTTAAATGTAAGGGCAGCCCTGTGCTTGCCAAGGTGGTAAATCCCGAGGTCACGAGGAGCTTTCCGAGTGGTGAAAACCAAGTGGACCTCGCGGACACATTCATGGCCCGATTCGATGACGTGGCCGAGGACATTATTGAAAATCATTTGCGTGCCAATTATCATGTTCGAAATATCAATCAGCTTAAGCTTTGCAACGCTATGGGCCATGCAGTAAAGAATTATTCAGCAACGTTGTAGATGCAATCATCTTGACAGGACCTTTCAAAGGTGAAGATGTCCTCATTCCTCGCATTCTTATGATTCCAACATATATGCCATTTCAATTTATGATATTGAAATTTCCAAATCGATTGGCGTTTGCAATCACCATCAACAAAGCTCAGGGCCAATCTTTAGAAATGTGCAGTTTATATCTATACACGGAATGCTTCTCATAGGGACAGTTATATGTTGCGTGTTCTAGAGTCGGCAAACCAGACAATCTTTATATCTCAACAGACAATGGAACAGCAAAACATATTGTATACCCACAAGCATTGTGAAATTATACATATTTGAAACGTGCGCTTTCTCTTTTCTTTCTTTTCCATTTAACCAGACTGAGCCACAGCAACGCGTGGCGGGTTCAGCTAGTATATATAAATAAAAATGGAAATGTTCGTCTATTCAAAATCGCTAATCTCCAAAAGTTCTTCAAAAATTGCTTTGTAATTTTCACACAACGTTCCATTGGCATCCGAGCAGGTTTTTATATACATACTATATAGATGTTACGTCTGTGACGGTAAAAAAAAAAAACATGTTTTTTGTGAAAAAATTGTTTTTCAAGTATTTTTCATGTGAGTGGGAAACCGAAACCTCTTTACCGATTGCTATGAAATTTTGACACAACGTTGCATTCGAATAGGCGCGTCTTTTCATATATCTACTATATACATTCCTCATTTGTGACAGGAAAAAAAATGTTTGTTTTTTTAAAACAAAGCCATCTGTTGGATGGAAGAGCAACACACGCTGTAATCTCCAAAAGTTCTTCACCAATTTCTTTGAAATTTTGACACAATGTTGAATTTGAATAGGCGCATCTTTTTATGTACCTATTATATAGATGCTACCCATGTGACAGGTAAAAACATGCGCTTTGAAAACCAGCACCATCTGTTGCACATAATCGCAACATGCACGCTATACTAGATATGTCACGAATTTCATTTCAGTGTTTCCGATTGCATTGATAAATTTTATTTTCATAGATTTCGATTTATTTTATTTTTAGTGAATTATTTTGGCTGACATTGTGTTGGAGTATAAGTATAAGTATAGATGCCACACCTGTGACAGGTAAAACTATACTTTTCTTGAAAAACAGTGCCATCTGTTGCATGTAGGAGCAACACACATGCTATACTAGATATGTTACAATTCCATTTCAATGTTTCTGATTGCATTGATAAATTGAATTTTCATAGATTTTGATTGATTTTCATTTTGATTTGATTATTTTGTATGAAATGCGTTGAAATTGAGCTGTGTTGTTTACCAGACGGTGCATTTCGAGAGTATAGTTTATTTTTATACCAGCTGTACCCTCCTCGCGTTGCTGTGGCTAAGTCTGGTTAAATAGAAAAGAAAGAAAACAGAAAATTTATGTTTCTAACATGTTTAATTTCACAATGCTTGTGTGTATACAATATTTTTTTTCTTGTTCCACTGTCTGTGAAGATATAGAGATTGTCTCATTGCCGACTCTAGAACACGCAACATATAAATGTCCATGTGAGAAGCAATCAGTGTCTAGATCTAAACCGCACAATTCTAAAGATTAGCTCTGAGCTCAGTTGATGTTGATTACTAACCCCAGTCGAATTGCGAAATTACAATCTCTTGAATTGAAATGGCAAATCCGTTGGAATCATAGGAATGTGAGGAATGAGGACATCTTCACCTTAGAAAGGTCCTGTCAAGATTGTTGGTTCTACGACTTTGCTGAATCATTTTTTTACTGCAAGCCGCGTGTCGTTGCTAAGCTTTTGCTGGTTGATATTTCGTAACATGATAATTGGCACGCCGAATATTAATTACAGTTCGTGCGGTGGTGGTATTCCAGGCAGATCGAGTGAATTAAAAAATTCTGTTAGTTAATTAATCGCTTCATCTGCTTCCACCACAGTGTCGACGGACTTGTATGTGACTGCCTTGCTTTGTATGTTAGACTGAATAATATTGTTAAGTTCTTAGACGTCTTTTTTTTTATGCAGGGATATTCCTGCGCGGGCCCTAAGCCTCTGGCTGGCCCACTAAGTGTTGCTTGTTTCTGTTTTACTTGGGCGGAGTATGAGTATTTATGAATCGTATGGTCGCTTCAGTAAGATTTTGCCATATGTGTTTAACAACTTCTTCTGCTCTGTTGAATCTAAGTGGAAATCTTAATGGGTTTGTAAGTGTGCACTGTGTTATATAATGTTCCAGTGGTCTGTCGGGCATTTCTCCACAGTGCTGACATTTCCTCTCATCTTCCGGAACCTGTAAGCCTATTTCCCATGCACATGGGTATCCAAGCCTGATGCGATGTAAGTGTACTTCTGTTGCTCTACTGTTACCTTTCATCCAACTAAATGGTTTGTAGTTGGTTGGTTGGTTGAATTCTTGCACCAACCCGCAGATCCTAATGTTGCAACTGCTGTGGTCACTGTACATCTTTTGCATTGCTCTGTTTCTAATTACTTTCTTAATCTGTGATAGACTCTATACTATGTAAATGTCTATATTTCTTCTCTTAGTTGCAAGTTTTGCAGCTTCGTCTGCAATGTCATTTCCTATTATTCCCACATGACTTGGCACCTAGTTGATAAGTACCCGTCGGCCTTGTCGTTTGAGTGTTTGCATTAATGATTTGACATTTGTGATCAGATGTATGTTATCACATATGTGTTCTTGTTGCAATGCTTCAATGGCAGTTCTCGAATCTGTATGTATGATAACATGTTGTCGGTGTTCAGCAAGAGCATGTTCGAAAGCCTTTTAAATGGCTAGCATCTCTGTTTGTAATGTCGAACACTCATTTGAGAGCCTCCAACTATTTACAATGTTTCCTGCTTTAACTGCATCTCCGGTTTCTTGTCCCTGCTGATCTACTGATCCATCTGTGAAGTAAGTAAAGCTATCGGATGCCATGTTTGCTCCTATATGCATCTGTGCAATGTTACGTAGCAGATGAGGATTTGTCTGTTTCTTTTTCCTTCAATAACCATAATTTTAATGTCTGCTGGAGGAGATTCCCAAGGGGCTTGCTTAACAAAGTCTGCATGTATTTCGTCGACACCCTTCTCAGTGACTGTGTTTGTTATATCGAATGTATTGATGGTGTTTATCGCACAATGGGTCAACCTGTTGCTATTGGAGGCTCTTCTGTCTAGAGTTAGTGCTCCAATGATTGTAACGGGGGGTGGGGGGAAATAGCTCTATCTTGTCCATTATTCCACCCCCCAGTTAACTAACGAGGCCGGGGGAAACAGCTCTCTCTAGTCCGTTATCCCGTCCCCAGTTAGCTAACTATTCTAGAGCACCCTCCAGAGTTCCTAAGGCAACCTCTCTCGTTCAACACCTTGTAACCTAGGTATTTGACTACCAAGGTGCTAAGACTACAAGGCGTCGTAACTGGATCAGCTACCCGAAACTCTAGAGAGAACTCTAGAATACAGAATCTGCCACAAACGTATAAGAGGAAACGAAAGGAAAGAAATGAATAGTGAAGTAATTAGTGAGGGTTTGGGGTAAGAGGTAGGGAGGTGGGAGGAGCGAGGAGGGTCATTAGTTGAAAGTGAGAGTTTAGAGATGGGTGGAGGGAGAGGTGTAGATAGGTAGAAGTAGAAGAGTAGATAGAAGTAGAAGAGTAGATAGTAGAAGACGAAATGCTGCCACCATCCATTCATGATCATTACATACAAGACAAGGAATGGAACTTGCCTGTATCACAAAATTCTCAAAAGATGTTATCATGAGTTCATTATTAGTATGTTCCCTCTGTACCATGTACTCATTAAAATCAGGGAACCAATAATCCCCGAGGCTTTCTCACCTCAACTCAACTCTAGGGACACAAAGTTACACACAATTTAAATAATAAATTCATAATTATATTTCACATGAAGTATCATAATTTAGCAATTCAATTAAAATGTTCCAGTTTAATATGCAAAGTGAGTCATCATCCAAGAATTCGAGAACCCTACAACTTGACTGCCCCTGATCATCACACAACATATGTAAACACGACCAAGTCACCTTAATGTTCACTCACCGAGTACTGAGTCTAAGTTGAATAGAGAGGGGGGGGGGGGGGTCTGTAGCTTGACAGAGACTGTCTCGCCCCTGCCGGCCGACAGCCTCCCTGGTAGGGACGTCTTCTCTCTCTCGTCTGCTGCTCTGTCTGTTAATGCTTCATGCTGGATAGCTCTCCGAGTTTATATTGGGGAACCTAGTAGCTAACTCCGCCCACAAGTAGATAGCCTCCGGCACTACCAAGCCACTCCTTAAACGTCGGCATGTTTGAAGGCTACCAGACTACAATTATAAGCTTAGCGGAAGCAAGGTGAAATTCTCATGATCTGACCTCAGGTCACTTGGGGTCGTTAACGGTTAGAGGTGTGAGATCTCAGGCAGACAACTGGCGCCTCTCCGATCCTTGTCTGTGACTCATGTACTCTATGTATGTATTAACCTAAACCAAACACTTTTACAGTGTTACATCTCCCCTTCTCCCCGAAAATAAAGTTTTTGCAACACTGCTAAAGCAAGCTAGCTGTGTGCGACAACTTTATTAACGAAAAGAATACATCCTAGCTAAACAAATATACATCATCCTACTCTAAAAAATGAAATATGTAGACAGACGTCCATTGTCTCTGGCTGGGCGACGTCACTGCTTGGTCTTGTAGATAATCCTGTACCACATTTCTTCAACACAACTGCCTCCGTCGCTTCTCCGTCGTTAACGCACAACAACCCTTGGTCAACCCGAAAGCCGTTACTACTTGAACTGCGCACAGGACCGTGGAATTCGGTTGTCCCAGCTGATCTGTAATTGGCCCTACGTCAGTCACCATGAGAGACGTATATTGGGGTTCTTCACAGCTATAGGGACTACAAGTTTCGAGACCTTCATATAGTTGCCAACAGTAGAAATCCCATCCTACTCTTCTTCCTCCCTGTTGCTCCAGCCCGCCTCCTTCAGAGAGCTACTTCTGACAGCCAAATCAAGTCCGCATGACACAGGAAGAATCACTCAACAGAGCAACATGCTTGTAGGAGGGGCGGCCAGTTAAGGCAAACGATCCTGTCTTGCAATTACGCTCCATGCAATGATGCTGATACCAGCAAGGGACACAGGCATCGTGTCTCACTCAGCTTGTCTTATCTCCTTCTTCTTCTTTCTTCTTTCTTCTCTCTTCCTTCTTCCCTCTTCTTTCTTCTCTCTTCTTTCTTCTCTCTTCCTCCTCCCATGGGTCTTTGACAAGCGACCTGGGGTCCATTGGGGTCCGTCCGTCCTGGGGTCCATCCTGGGTAGACCGATGTTGGTGGTACAGACTGGAGTCGTTGTTGCTCCTCTTCCATCTTTACTGGGTCGTCTGGGGTCGTCTGCAGAACGACCTGGGGTCCACTGGGTAGACCAATGTTGACCGACCGAGAGGGCTGCATCTTGGGGTCCCCTGGGGTGGTGATGGTGGTGGAGCCGTGACCTCCAGGTAGTGGGCTGGTCGTGGTGGTGGTGATTAACGCCCGTGAGTGTGGTACACAGCAGCCGTCTCCCTCTTTTGTATGTGCGTCTCTCCTCTCTTCTGGCTCCCACCTGTGGGTGAACAGAAAGGCGACAATATCGTGCTCCCAAGATATGTTATGTGACCCTGTAGTTTGTATAGGGTTACACAGTCCAGTTATACCGCTCTCCTCCTGGCAACAACTACACTTAAATTTTTTTAAAATAAGCCAATTAACACTGAATGATACTGACTTGGTGGAACATAAGACAGTAACAGAGGAAAGTTAGAGAAGAGAGAGTAAGATCGTCACTACTTTTAACTTGTCACAAAAAAATCAATACTAATAGACAAACACTAGCCTAAACTTAACTGTACCGTTCCTAATCTTAAGTACATAATTAACCATTACTCCCACCCTTAACCTACAGCCACCTACGTGACCCAGAGTGTTTCCCTAGCTTCTCCGCCGGTAAACAACTCCAAACTGTTGCCACCCCTGTGACCAGACTATCTAACGTCGAGCGTCCCCAACGTGAAGTCTACTGACATACTAAGGCTCCCCCTAGCATGCTGTACAAGACCAGTACACCTCGGGTTATTGCGTTCAAATGGAGTAAAACAGTCGATCGCAATAATCTGAGCAGACTCACCACTTAAAACTACTTAAGAACTACACCTGCCACTCCCCACTGACCTGGAGACCAGCGGTGGCTGGGTGTCCCCGTGGGACATGCGAGGTCACCTGTCACACTCAGCTGACCTGCACTACCAACACCGCTAAGTTCCCAAATCGCCAAATCTTATTACTAACATAAATCACTACACACGCAAGTTCTGGTGAACATTCCCTGAACTTCACAAAACTCACAAAATCACTAAACACAACACCAGAGAATCACTATCTCCTAACCTGAAAACAAGTTCGCTAACTCGCGAATAATAAACACCTGTCAAGATCTCCCTGATAGCGCCTGAGCGGCAAAAAGACACGTGGGACTGAACAATGTTAAAAGAACACCAACTACCTACAACATTGTTCAACACCGCTGCCATCATTGTAACGGGGGGTGGGGGGAAATAGCTCTATCTTGTCCATTATTCCACCCCCCAGTTAACTAACGAGGCCGGGGGAAACAGCTCTCTCTAGTCCGTTATCCCGTCCCCAGTTAGCTAACTATTCTAGAGCACCCTCCAGAGTTCCTAAGGCAACCTCTCTCGTTCAACACCTTGTAACCTAGGTATTTGACTACCAAGGTGCTAAGACTACAAGGCGTCGTAACTGGATCAGCTACCCGAAACTCTAGAGAGAACTCTAGAATACAGAATCTGCCACAAACGTATAAGAGGAAACGAAAGGAAAGAAATGAATAGTGAAGTAATTAGTGAGGGTTTGGGGTAAGAGGTAGGGAGGTGGGAGGAGCGAGGAGGGTCATTAGTTGAAAGTGAGAGTTTAGAGATGGGTGGAGGGAGAGGTGTAGATAGGTAGAAGTAGAAGAGTAGATAGAAGTAGAAGAGTAGATAGTAGAAGACGAAATGCTGCCACCATCCATTCATGATCATTACATACAAGACAAGGAATGGAACTTGCCTGTATCACAAAATTCTCAAAAGATGTTATCATGAGTTCATTATTAGTATGTTCCCTCTGTACCATGTACTCATTAAAATCAGGGAACCAATAATCCCCGAGGCTTTCTCACCTCAACTCAACTCTAGGGACACAAAGTTACACACAATTTAAATAATAAATTCATAATTATATTTCACATGAAGTATCATAATTTAGCAATTCAATTAAAATGTTCCAGTTTAATATGCAAAGTGAGTCATCATCCAAGAATTCGAGAACCCTACAACTTGACTGCCCCTGATCATCACACAACATATGTAAACACGACCAAGTCACCTTAATGTTCACTCACCGAGTACTGAGTCTAAGTTGAATAGAGAGGGGGGGGGGGTCTGTAGCTTGACAGAGACTGTCTCGCCCCTGCCGGCCGACAGCCTCCCTGGTAGGGACGTCTTCTCTCTCTCGTCTGCTGCTCTGTCTGTTAATGCTTCATGCTGGATAGCTCTCCGAGTTTATATTGGGGAACCTAGTAGCTAACTCCGCCCACAAGTAGATAGCCTCCGGCATTACCAAGCCACTCCTTAAACGTCGGCATGTTTGAAGGCTACCAGACTACAATTATAAGCTTAGCGGAAGCAAGGTGAAATTCTCATGATCTGACCTCAGGTCACTTGGGGTCGTTAACGGTTAGAGGTGTGAGATCTCAGGCAGACAACTGGCGCCTCTCCGATCCTTGTCTGTGACTCATGTACTCTATGTATGTATTAACCTAAACCAAACACTTTTACAGTGTTACATGATTATATCTTTAAGTGAACTGATTCTAGGTCTAGTCAATGTTTTGGTTATCTTTGTTCTTGGCCTCAAGAATAGCTCGTTCACTCAGCCAATCGTGATTCTTATAATTGGTTTGAATATTGGGAAATACTTTTTCAACAAATTCTTCTTTTGACGTCACTAAATTGTAGAAGTTATGAGGTGAGGCAATGAAATTTGTCCTGATGTTAGATCAACTGGCACGTTTCCGTTCCCAATTTCCAGAAATTGATGTGAGAATATCTCAGCTGATGAGTCGTTTTGCAGTTGGACACGCATATTTGTAGTTAATTTTAACATCTTTACGTGGCGCCACAAAGTAGAGTATTTCAGGCAAGCATTTATTTCGTATGCAAGTGTTGATCTACATACAGGTAATGTTTGTATGAAATCTCCTGCAAGTAATATTTATGCATTCCCAAATTGTCTGATGTTACCACGCAAATCTTGCAATGATCGATCAAGAGCCTCGAGCGATTTTTTTGTGGGCCATTGTGAATTCATCCCAAACAATAAGTTTACATTTCTGCAATACTTTTCCCATGCCGGATGCTTTGGAAATGTTGCACGTGGAAGTTTTAAGGAATTGCATGTTCAATGGCAATTTCAAAGCCGAAGTAGCAGTTCTTCCACCTGGTAGCAATATCGCAGCTATTCCGGTCGCTGCAAGAGTTAAGGTTATGTCATTTTGGGATCGAAATGCTGCCAAAATCAATCTAATTAGAAAGGTTTTGCAGTTCCTCCTGACGCATCTAAAAAGATTTCTCCAAATCCGTTATTGACAGTTTGAATTTATTTGATCGTAAATGACTTTTTGCTCAAGTGTTAGCTTAAGAATATTTGATTGAACATACGATAACAGATCTCCCGTTTTGTAATTTTGTTCACGACGCAACAAAAGTTGCATCAAAGCAGCAGATCAGATCGATTCGGTGATGGCATTGAATGAGAACTTTGTTCGCGATTTCTAAGCACAAATCTTTAATCATTATCAACTCTTTGCCATTTCAATTCAAGAGATTGTAATTTCGCAATTCGACTGGGGTTAGTAATCAACATCAACTGAGCTCAGAGCTAATCTTTAGAATTGTGCGGTTTAGATCTAGACACTGATTGCTTCTCACATGGACATTTATATGTTGCGTGTTCTAGAGTCGGCAATGAGACAATCTCTATATCTTCACAGACAGTGGAACAAGAAAAAAAATATTGTATACACACAAGCATTGTGAAATTAAACATGTTAGAAACATAAATTTTCTGTTTTCTTTCTTTTCTATTTAACCAGACTTAGCCACAGCAACGCGAGGAGGGTACAGCTGGTATAAAAATAAACTATACTCTCGAAATGCACCGTCTGGTAAACAACACAGCTCAATTTCAACGCATTTCATACAAAATAATCAAATCAAAATGAAAATCAATCAAAATCTATGAAAATTCAATTTATCAATGCAATCAGAAACATTGAAATGGAATTGTAACATATCTAGTATAGCATGTGTGTTGCTCCTACATGCAACAGATGGCACTGTTTTTCAAGAAAAGTATAGTTTTACCTGTCACAGGTGTGGCATCTATACTTATACTTATACTCCAACACAATGTCAGCCAAAATAATTCACTAAAAATAAAATAAATCGAAATCTATGAAAATAAAATTTATCAATGCAATCGGAAACACTGAAATGAAATTCGTGACATATCTAGTATAGCGTGCATGTTGCGATTATGTGCAACAGATGGTGCTGGTTTTCAAAGCGCATGTTTTTACCTGTCACATGGGTAGCATCTATATAATAGGTACATAAAAAGATGCGCCTATTCAAATTCAACATTGTGTCAAAATTTCAAAGAAATTGGTGAAGAACTTTTGGAGATTACAGCGTGTGTTGCTCTTCCATCCAACAGATGGCTTTGTTTTAAAAAAACAAACATTTTTTTTTCCTGTCACAAATGAGGAATGTATATAGTAGATATATGAAAAGACGCGCCTATTCGAATGCAACGTTGTGTCAAAATTTCATAGCAATCGGTAAAGAGGTTTCGGTTTCCCACTCACATGAAAAATACTTGAAAAACAATTTTTTCACAAAAAACATGTTTTTTTTTTTTACCGTCACAGACGTAACATCTATATAGTATGTATATAAAAACCTGCTCGGATGCCAATGGAACGTTGTGTGAAAATTACAAAGCAATTTTTGAAGAACTTTTGGAGATTAGCGATTTTGAATAGACGAACATTTCCATTTTTATTTATATATACTAGCTGAACCCGCCACGCGTTGCTGTGGCTCAGTCTGGTTAAATGGAAAAGAAAGAAAAGAGAAAGCGCACGTTTCAAATATGTTTAATTTCACAATGCTTGTGGGTATACAATATGTTTTGCTGTTCCATTGTCTGTTGAGATATAAAGATTGTCTGGTTTGCCGACTCTAGAACACGCAACATATAACTGTCCCTATGAGAAGCATTCCGTGTATAGATATAAACTGCACATTTCTAAAGATTGGCCCTGAGCTTTGTTGATGGTGATTGCAAACGCCAATCGATTTGGAAATTTCAATATCATAAATTGAAATGGCATATATGTTGGAATCATAAGAATGCGAGGAATGAGGACATCTTCACCTTTGAAAGGTCCTGTCAAGATGATTGCATCTACAACGTTGCTGAATAATTCTTTACTGCATGGCCCATAGCGTTGCAAAGCTTAAGCTGATTGATATTTCGAACATGATAATTGGCACGCAAATGATTTTCAATTGCCGTACGTGTGATTGTATCCCTGGCAGATCGAGTGAATTAAAAAATTCTGTTCGACAACTAACTGCTTCATCAGCTTTTTTAACAGTGTCGACGGACTTGTATCGAGGAATTACAGGTAATTTTTGCCTGAAATCTCCTGTAAGCAATATTAATGCGTTCCCAAACGGTCTGATGTATCCCCGCAAATCTTGCAATGATCAATCCAGAGCCTCGAGCGATTTTGTGGGTAATTGTTCATACATCCAAAATGATAAGTTTACATATATGCAATACTTTTCCCATGCTGGATGCTTCGGAAATGTTGCACGTGGGAGTTTCAATGAATTGCATATTCTATGGCAATTTCAAAGCCGAAGTAGCAGTTCTTCCACCTGGTAACAATGTCGCAGCTATTCCTGACGATGCAATCTTGAGGTTATCTTGAGATGATTTCGGGGCTTTTTACTGTCCCCGCGGCCCGGTCCTCGACCAGGCCTCCACCCCCAGGAAGCAGCCCGTGACAGCTGACTAACACCCAGGTACCTATTTTACTGCTACGTAACAGGGGCATAGGGTGAAAGAAACTCTGCCTATTGTTTCTCGCCGGCGCCTGGGATCGAACCCAGGACCACATGATCACAAGTCCAGCGTGCTGTCCGCTCGGCCGACCGGCTCCCTGAGCAAGAGCTAAGGTTATGCCATTTTGTGATCGAAATGCCGCCAGAATCAATCTAATTAGGAAGGATTTACAGTTTCTCCTGGCGCATCTTAAAAGATTTCTCCAAACCCATTATTGACAGTTTGAATTATTTGATGGTAAATGCCTTTTTGCTCAAGCGTTAGCTTTGGAATATTTGATTACACACACGACAACATATCACACATGTTGTAATTTTGTTCACGACACAATTCCACATCGAACGAAGCAGCAGCAGATCGATTCGGTAACGGCATTTTCAATTGATTTACAACTTTGTTTGCGAATTCTAAGCACAAACCTTCTATCATTATCAACACTTCGTTGCAGATTTTTGCTGTGAAATCCATGTTCGTATTTGATTTTTCCTTCATATTCGACGGATAACATCTTCAGCCACTGGGGGATTTATATTTCTCCCATAACTCTGTTGGAGATGAAGGAGAGCAGGTGGTCAATATTATTGAAACAATGCATAAATTTCATTTGGATGTGACGTGTTGGACGCGTCATTAATGCATACATCCCAGTGTTGGTCATTCTCAAATAAATTCCGAGCTTGACATGCACTACGGAAAGTGGCATGTGTTACGCCGTTGACAAATCTCAGTGGCCTGAAAGACGTTGGGCCAGGCACAATTACCAACAGCATGCAAAGAAAGAAGCATTCATTTTGATTGGGATGCACGGTGAACAGTCTGCCTATCGTAATTTATTTGAATATGCCAGGTTCTCCGTCGACTCGGTGTTCTTGTTTGCCTCGTTCAAATAATTTTCTACTGGCATTCCATGTGTAATATGTATGCACTTCCTAATACAGCAGTGTTTTCGCAAACGCATCATTTTGACATAACATGAAGAAAGCAGTTAACGTTGTAGCCAGAGGATTCATAGCTGTTTGTTGTACATTTGCAGCTGTAAAATAAACGTGTTGTCCTTTTTCTTGTTTTCAAAACAAAAACAAAAAATACTAACGAAATATTTCAATTCAAACGCAGATCATCAACACAGCTCAATTTCACCACTAATTGCCCTGAAAAATAAGAAGAAAAGTTAAAAAAAGAAATGAAAAAAGAAACAAATAAGCTATACCCATGAAATGAATGGTATGATAAACAACACAGTTCAATTCCAATGCAACGCCACACAATATAATTAAATCAAAATAAAAAAAAAATCAAAATCTATGAAAATTCTATTTATCAATGCAATCAGAAACATTGAAATGGAATTGTAAAATATATTGTATATCGTCTTTTGCACTTACGTGCAACAGATGGCACTGTTTTTCCAAAAACTCATGTTTTACCTGTCACAGGTGTGGCATCTATATAGTAAGTATTTAAAAACACGCACGTATTTGAATGGATCATTTTGTCAAATTTTCAAAGCAATCGGTGAAGAACTTTCCTGAGATTATAGTGTGTGTTGCTCTCATGTCCTACAGATGGAGTTGTTTTTCAAAAAAAACATGTTTTTTTCCTGTCACAGGTGAGGCATGTATATAGTAGGTATATAAAAACACTCGCCTATTCGAATGCAATGTTGGGTCAAAATTTCAAAGCAATCAGTAAGGAGGTTTCGATGATTTCCCTCACATGAAAAACACCTGAAAAACACAGCTTTTCAAAAAAAACATGTTTTTTCCCGTCACAGATCTGTCATCTATATAGTATGTATATAAAAAGCCGCTCGGATGCAATGGGAATGTTGTGTGAAATTTTCATGGCAATCGGTGAAGAACTTTCGGAGATTAGCGATTTTGAACAAACGAACATCTCCATTTTTATTTATATAGATGTTAGTAAGTTAGTACGTTATTATGTACATGACGGATGTCCCTATCTGTGAAACAGATGTACCACCTATTTGTACTCACCTGTTTATGCTTGCAGGGGTTTGCTTTGTCTCTGTGGTCCCACCTCTTAACTGTCAATCAACTGGTGTACAGATTCCCGAGCCAACTGGGCTCTATCATATCTTTATGTGAAACTGTGTATGGAGTCAGCCTACACCACATCGCTTCCTAGTGCATTCCATTTACTAACTATTCTGACACTGAAAAAATTCTTTCTAATGTCTCTGTGGCTCATTTGGGTACTGAGTTTTCCCTGTGTTTCCTTGTTCGTGTTCCACCCGTGCTGAAGAGTTTGTCTTTGTCCACCCTATCAATTCCCCTGAGAATTTTGTAGGTGGTTATCATGTCTCCCCTTTCTCTTCTGTTTTGATCCACCTTCTCAGATGTGTTGTTTATGGGAACATAAATCAAAATTTAGATATTAAACATTAAGTCATCTAAAGTCAAGAAATCTCCAAATCTACAGCAAAATCAATGATTAGTGTCGCAATGACTCGTACTGGTTAAGTTACTTAGTCATTAAATTATTCCAGCAGACTCAAGAAATCTTCTCAACATCTGAAGGCTATTTTCTGCAATTATGCAGAATCAAAATACTGTTTAAGTTTTAATTATACATTGTTGAGCTGCCATTCTAGATGGACGAGTGCTCATATTGGTAGAATTAATGTCTTCTGGAACTTGTGGTGAATTTACCTTGGAAGAACATACATGTTCAGCTAATTCCAGAGGAACTAATTTCTCTAAAGTTTTTAGGGTGGTCGTGCCTTGACACTGGATCCTAACTATTCTTAGTATTCCTTTGTGATCAGGATGGACAGCAGCAATTTTGCCTATTGGCCACTCTGACCTTGGTCCATCAGTATCACCTAGTACAAGATCATCTTGTTTTAAATTGACTTTATTATAGGGGCTTGCAGCTCCATAATGATTCTCAGAGCAGTTAGATACTCACGAGTCCACACTTCAATCCACCTGCCTATCACTCAGAAAGATGTTTATATCTTTCCACCAAGTCGGTCCCTTCGACTCATGAGGGGTCTTTCGGATCCTCATCCTCTAGAGAGATCAAATGACTAAGAGGACCAGCATGCATCAGATGAGAGAGACTCAGGGGTTCTCTCTGGGAGAAATCATCTGAAAGATAGGTTAGGGGTCGATTGTTGACTCGGGTCTCTATTTCCGTGATAATGGTCTGAAGCTCGGTGAGGCTAATTTTCTATCGATGCAAAGCTTTTCTTAAGCATCGCTTCCCAGTGCCTACCATTCGTTCGTAAAATCCTCCTACCACAGTTCTCTAGGAGGTATAAATTTCCAGTGGCACTGTCTTTGTTTAAGAACTGCAAGTACCTCTGGATGATTCCATATTTCCCTTAAGCAAGCTTCTCCTGCCACAAAGTTAGATCCATTATCAGAGTTCATCAGTTTGGGACTGGACTGACGTGCTGCAAACCTTCGAAAAGCTTCTAGGAAAACTTCCGTACTCATGTCAGAAGTAACTTCTAAATGTACGCCTCATGTGGTTGCACACGTGAAGAGGTATATATAGGCTTTCACCGGAATCTTGTCCGGAGTGCCTGTTAAAATAAGAGCTCCTGTGTAATCTATCCTAGTGGTCTCAAAGGGACGAAGGTGAACGACTCGTTCTTTAGGTAATGGTGGAGGTTTTGGGTAAAGACACACCCGAGCATCATACCTCCGGCAAATCACACAAGATTTAATACTGCATTTAACAGTTTGACGACCCTGGGAAAGCCAAAACTTCTGTCGTTAATCAATGAGAGTGTCTAACACTCTACCATGTAATGTGCCCTGTTCATGACAATGTAATACTATAAGTTTACTTAAGTGGTGACGAGGAAGAAGCATAGGTTTCTTTACTTCTAAATCAACTTCTGCATGGAGCAGACGTCCTCCTCATCTTAAAATATTGTGATTGTCAGAATCAAGCAAATGCCTAAAGACCTTACTAGTTTTTCTGGAAGTTGTTCATAATTTTTTCCATAGGTCTCCATTTGGGCTTGTCTAATCCAGTATTTAAGAGGACTAGGGATTTGATATTTAATTCCTATCTTGGTTAAGAAATCAAACAAAACTTGAGTAACCCCTTGTAATTTACTTAAACTAGATTAATGATTAGGATCAATAGCTAAAGATCGAGGTGTTGTAGATCCATAGTTGGGACAGTGATATTGGTCACTATGACTTGTGGCTTCTGTTTGGACCACTGACCAACCATTCGGGTCCATTAAACCACATCATGGTTTTAACTAATTGTCTCAAAGTTAATCTTCTTGAGAGGTAGTCAGCAGGATTGTCCTTGGTAGGGACCTGTCTCAATTTATATTCAGCTGACAGCTCTCGAATTTCTCATAACTCTATTACAGACGATGGGTGTTTCCTTATTATTATTCTTTACCCATTGTAAGATTCCCTCGTTGTCTGACCACACTACTATCTCACCAATGTGAATATTACTGAGTGTCTTGGTCAGGTAATGAGCCAATCGAACACCTACTAACAATGCTGTTAATTCTATATGGGGCAGTGATCTTTTCTTGATCGGGGTCACCCTTGCTTTAGAAGCAAGTAAAATTTATTGTTTTGTGTTTACTAAATAGGCTACTGCGCCATATGCTTTACCTGAGGCATCGCAAAACACAAGCAGATTAGTAGGTTGTTTCAGTCCTAAGGCATTACGTGGGAATTATAGAGTACTAAGTATGTTTAAAGCCGTCGTCAGTTGCTGCCATTTATCTTGCAGATCATTAGGCAACAGATCATCCCAGTCCAAGTTAGTTTGACAGTACTCCTGCATAAGGAGTTTTTCTTTAATTATAATGGGGCTAAGTAAGCCTAACGGGTCAAATAGGTTTACTGACAAAAGCTAATAATTTCCTCATGGTTATGGGAGAATTATTAGTTTTCATTGATTTAATATTTAGTTCATCAGTGGAAGTATTCCATTCCATGCCAAGAACCTTTAAATTATGAGGTACTCTATACCCTGGAAATTCATTTTCTACCATTTGATTTACCTGTTGATCATTTGAAGAACATGACATATTAGGTATATTAGCTCCCAGTAACTCGTGGCAAGCCTCATGATAAATTTTAATTAATTTTGTTTTATCATTGGTAGTTCCCTGGAAGTTATCAACATATAAATTGTTGCTAATTTCAGTCTTGTATGGACTATCAAATTTCTTCAAATGTGTGTACAAGGTTGCTTGGAGTAAAAATGGTAAAGAAGTAGCTCCGAATAAGACTGAAGCAAATATAGGTTATAATTTCAAAATTGGTATCCTTAAAATCCTTCATCCAGAGAAACTTGGGAAAATTACAGTCTTCTTTTTGTAGACCTAGTCTCAAGAAAGCCTTACTAATGTCGGCCGTATAGGCATAAATTCCTAATCGAAACCGTAATAGTATGTCATTGAGTCGTTGGGTTAGACTCTGGCCAGTTTGTAGGTAATCGTTGAGTGATACACTATTCGCCATCACCTTGGTACTACAGTTAAGTACAATTCTAATAGGTGTAATAGCTGAATCTTTCAAGATGGTGTGAAGGGGCAAATAATGTCCTTGTTTGGTATTATCTGGGTCAACAACTTCAATAAATTTGCTGGCGAGTTGTTGTTGTATTAAGTCGTGTTACAATTGCAATTTATCAGGCTGTTTATTTAATCAAGCTACCTGTGACTTTAATTGATTTAATGCCATGAAGTGATTTACTGGTATCTGTGGGTGATTTAGCTTCAATGGCAATTTAACTCAGTATTGATTATCTCGATAAATAACTGAGTTAAGATATTGTTGATAAGTCCAAGTATCATCTGGTCTTGGTTTTTCAGGGACAATGTCTAAGGTATCCAAATTCCAGAATTTATATATAGGAGGATCAGAGATATCCTCAGCCATGTCTCTGATTTGGAGTGGCAACTGTTCCAAGCTAAGTCACACTTGAGTTGATCTGTTGATCACTCATGGGTGTAGAATTTTTCTGTGGTAACACCGGTCCAGTATGCAATTTGCCTCCAGCTGCAAGCAACCAATTCATTTCTTGTTGCTTGGTGCATCCATTAATAAATCTGTAAAAATAATCTGCCCCTACAAGTATACCTACATAGTTCAGGGGGTCAGAATATATTTTGTAATCAACCAACTTCATTCCATTACACTTAAGAAGTTTGGCAGTATTCCCTAGATCAGAAACATATAGGTCAGATGGGATTTTGTCAACAACTATAGCCTGTACTGGACTAGCATGGCCTCCTAGGTGTACCAAAACTCTCGCAACTTTGTAATTGCGAGGTTCGGTATTAGTAAAAAATCCTGAAATGTTTAATTTCACTTGACACAAGGTTTTAAGTTTCAACTGATCAGCAAGTTGTTGTGTAATAAATGCTTATTGAGAACCTTGGTCAAAAAGACCACGAGTGGTGATCCTGGATTTCTTATTAGTTAACCTTAGCTGAGCTGTAGGTAACATGGTGATATTATCTGTCTCAGTAGCAAGTACATTTACTTCTTAATGTACTTTGCAATATTGCACAGTGGTGGAGGTACTTGGTTCCACTTAAGGGTTTTGTGACCTTGGTCATGTTTCTCCACACTGGGTAGAATGATGTTGGCCTCTATGGCAATTGTGGCACACATGCAGGACAACGGTACAGTTGTTAGGTTCATGTGATCCCATGCATCGGTGCAATTCGTTGAGACGTTTGATTCTCGCACTGCAACTTAAGTAGTTATGACATTTATAGGTATTATGTTCTTCTTGGCAGAACAAACATTTCTTCTCTCCTGTCCTGTAGTAGCAATTTTAGAAGGTACATTCACTACAGGTTTTGAGGGATTTACTGTATTGGTACCCACATTGATATTTTTCCACTTGGGAGATGGGTTAGCCATTTTTTATTTTACAGCATTAGTTGTGGTATCCTGAGGTGTACGATGAGTGTTAGTTGAAGGTGTTGAAATACCTTTCCCATCCTGATTGGCTCCTTGTCATTCGACTACAGAGTGTAAACCTTATGTTATCTCTGTCACGTTCAGAGATGTTTTATTGTGTAAAGTATACAGTTTGTCCAGTGTTTCACTGGGCAACTTGCATCTTATAATTACTCGTGTCAACCATTCAGCAGCCTTGAGGTTGACCTTGAGGCTTAAGGCCTTAAGTAAGGACTCAAGCTCCATCTGATAAGTTTGAAGAGAGTCAGAGGAACTGACTCTTTCCATACTGTTGTTGGCAAATCTGTTCTTGATCTGTTGCTGGCAAATCCAGCCGTTTTTGAACTAAAGTGATGATAGCTCTCTCGTTATTGTCATAATTACTTTTAAGCAGTGAAACTGCGAGGTCATAGCCATCACAGGTCAAGTTTAAATTGAAGATTACCTTTAAGGCTTCATCTCTGAGTTGACCTTGTAAATAAGTAAGCTTAGTAGTTTTGGGAATATTGGTTTTAGAATGTAATGCATCTACAAACTTATTCTAAAAATTATCCCAACTTTCATTCTCACTACCAGAAAATGTGGGTAGATTAATTAGAGGTAATTTTACTTCAGTATGTGGAAGATTTGCAGATGCTATAACTACCTTATTCAGAAATATCAGTTTATTTAAGGGTTGTAATTTAATCTGTAAATCATATAAATAAAATGTACTGGGCTAATTCCCGCATGATGTCATCTAATTCTGTGTCTGTAATGTATGTCTTACTAAGTTCAGATAAATATTGGTTTATTTGAGCTCTAATTGCTCAAATGTATTATTAACAACTTGGAAATAACTTTCCAGCTCTAAATAGTCAATGGGTGACTGTTGTGACAGATCTTGGCATTTGTTGATCTGCCTGGTTAAATGATCTTTTAGACCTGTAAGGGTCTTTTTCATTCTTCCAGCAGTATCCATCTTGGTGATTTGAGGCTTCTTGTGTTTAATGTAGTTGTTAGTAATGTAACTAGGATATTGGTTCATGTAGCAGAGGCAAATACCGGTATAGTAGTCTAATATTTAACTTCTTGGATTAGGCTATATGGTCCTACCTCCACTAGAGGTTAGCTTACCTACCTAATAGGAAATAGCTAAGATTTGAGTGATGCTTGGATGTCACTACGGTTGCACCTCCAGCTAGCTTTTCATTATCACTTTTGGTTGGTATAGTGACGCCTAGTAGCACTCAAAGGTGTACACAGTAAAATACAATAACTTAGTAGTCTAAGTTACACACTTACACACACAATTAGTGTAAGATAATAGATCCCACCCTGTTTAGGGTCTGTACAACATTGAATAATAATTAACCAGTACTGTCTAGCACAGTATTAGTCAGATATTAATCCTACCTAATAAAGTAACTAATAATAGTTTAGGCTAGAGTTGTACATGACTTAGTACAATTCCAGTCTAAAAATCCTACCCCCTGTGGATTGGCATAAATACAATAAATGATGTGCAATAATGTTGATCTATATCAGTGCTATGTTTTTTGGATTTTGTAATTTTGTTATATAGAATATACTTATAAGAAATATATGTATGAGATTTTTAAATATGATCAGTTAATGTTGGCTTTCAAGCCACAACCTCCTGTGGTGATTAATGATATTAATTAATTTATACCACATGTGCCCTAGACTCTCGTGACAAGTGTACTCCATCTGGAGCCACGTTTTCATGATATGGTCTGGCAGTAATGTGAATGTAGGTGGCGTCCAGCCTTACTCTTTTTCTCACCCGAAAATTAGTATAATTTTGTTGCACGTTGATAATACTCAGGACTCACTCTCCAACGATTATTACTCCTGGGTTGGCGAAGTTCCACTAATGTGAACACAACGGTGCTAATAATTTCCTTAAAGGAATTGATAATATTTCTGAAATGGTTTATAATTTCAGCTGGGTGTCGAGTTGGTTGGATATCATTACCACCGAGATAAATAATACTTAGATAGTGTGGCCAATTTAATGCAGGCGGTAACACAGGATTGTTGTAAAAATTATTAGCAGTTGCTCCCGGTGACCTAAATATTCTCACCACTGTATGAGGATCCAGTAACTCTTGCATTCTATACATCAAACAATCCCTACCCCCATCAACTTCTGCCAGAAAAACAAACTGCCGGTCAACAGTATCATGGAGTGAGGATCTATGTGGGCAACTCTGTTCTCAATGTATTTAATCTATATGCTCCAGCAGGAAAGTTAAATTATATTGATCTTCCGGCCTGCGCTCAAGCAGAGCCAACCATCATTCTTGGTGACTACAATGCTAGACACAAGGACATTGGTGGCTCTCGCTTCAGTAACGGGAATCAACTGCTGTCGCTACTAAATAGTCACCAAGATGTGCAGATTGTGGGTGACCTTGAACCCACGCATATTTGTGGAGGCATTCTAGACCTCTGTGTTGGTTTCAACGTCTCACACGTCTGGTGCACATCATCTATTGTAACAGATTTGTTGTCAGATCATCACCCTAGATTGACTACTCTATGTATAGGAAATACCATCCTGCCCGGTGGGACTTTCAAACGCAAACGGCTCAGTGTTCCTCCTGCTCGACGTGAAGACTTTGTTGCTCATGTGTCAGAGTGGTACAGCACTTATGATCCCTCCACAGTCCAGACATTTAACGACGATCTAGTACAGAGCATTCAGATGTTTGCTGACCCTTTAGGTCGGCCCCCTGCACCATCCAATAGTCGGAACGATATGAAAGGTAATAAACGCCATGCCTATTACAATGACCCCAAACTGTGTACTTTGAAACGCACTGCCAGACGAGTTGGGCTTGCATATAGGGAAACACGTACGCCAGCAATGCTCAAGCTCTTTCAGAAAGCCCTAGCCAAGGCGAGGGAGCGCATGACAGAGCTCAGGCAAGATAACTGGGAAACTTTTGTTAACAGTCTCAACTCTCACACCCCCCTCAGCCAGGCATGGAAGGATATTAAAAGAATTAAAGGCGATAAGATCGGCCAAGTAGCACACCCTCACCCTCTAAATAGAGCAAACGAGTTAGTCGATGCTTGGGCAACCACCTCTAGCTTCCATATTCTTCCCCCAGACATACAGTTCAGATTAAATGCTGGTTACGGAGATCGAGAAAGGCTCGTTGACTTCATGCTCCACAAGGAAGAGGAATGCAACGTGCCATTTACTGAGTTTGAATTACTCGCGGCCCTAAACAAAGGCAAAGCCACATCCCCCGGTGAAGATGGTATCACTTATGACATATTGCGTCTGCTCCCTTTAGTACCAGGGAATCCCCTGCTTGAGCTGTATAATATGAGCTATGTTACTGGGGAACTTCCTAACTCTTGGACCAACAGTATAATCATTCCAATTCCCAAGCCAAATCAAGAGAATGCTTTCCGCCCAATTTCCCTTACTAGCTGCATTTGCAAAACATTCAAGAGAATGGTCCTAAACCGTCTCCTCCATAGAATAAGAACCATGCTATCCCCCCAGATATATGGCTTCATGCATGGAAGGAGTGTGCATCATTGCATCACCACCTTTCTTACCCTGCACACTGAAAAGTCATATACCACCTTCCTAGATCTTAAGTCTGCCTTTGATATTGCAAATAGACATGTTATCTTGAGTGAGCTTGCAAGAATGAATATTGGTGGTCGGCTTCTTTGTTGGATCAGGGGTTACTTATCCAACAGGAAGTCATCTGTATTTTTCCAGGGGCATAGGAGTGTAACAAGAGAATTTGAACCAGGTACCCCGCAGGGTGGTGTCCTCAGTCCTACCTTATTTAATATCTTAATAAACAGGCTGTTAAAATCTGTACCGAGCAAACCCAACGTCTAAATCATTAGCTATGCTGATGATATAATGATACACACCACTGGGTATGCTAACACGCAGAACACTCTTAACTCTGTATTAGACTCATGTCAGGACCTAGGTTTAATTATCTCAGCAGAGAAAACAAAGATACTAAATCGGCGCCCACCCAGGCAGGGAGGAGCTGTTCGCAAGATGCAACTGTCTGATGGCTCCCAGCTTGACTATGTAAACAGATTCAAATACCTTGGCCTTGAGGTGCCACTGTATGGTCCTGTTGTATTCAGACTCTGTCATCAGTTTAAAGAGAGGCTCCGAGCTCTCAAGGCTGTTGCAGGTTATCACTCAGGCTATGGTGCCAATGTCAGGATTGTCAAAATTATGTACTTTGCATACATCAGATCTTTAGTGGATTATGCTGCACCTCTGCTTGTCTTGATGCCTGAAAGAAAGCTTGGAGGGCTTGAAAAATTGCAGAACGAAGCCTTGAGGATAGTCCTTGGGTGCCCTCGTACCACAAAGATACTTAATATGAGAAAGGAACTTAATATTCTGAGCGTTGTTGATCGTGTTACTGAAATTAACTGTCAAATTGGTATAAAAATGCTTAGGCTAACTCATCCTAATCCTTGCACAGAAGCCCTCCAGAATTTCTTTATTGAAGATCAGCATTGTTCCAAATGGGTAACAAAAACTGGAACTCAACTCAGAATGTATGGGGTTCATGATTTGTACCAAGAGAAACAACAACGGCACTTTCTTGCACCGTGGGAGGTTACACTCTTTCCAGTTTTAATCCCTCCCTTTCCACCCAAGAAGCAAATTAGAGATCAGCCCAAGCTTCGTCTTGAGGCAAAGCTCAACGCCTTAAGCCATATTGATGCTCTGTCCACAGAGCATTCTCTCTCTCACATTATATACACTGATAGTTCCCTACACCGCACCACGGGTGCAGCTGGAAGTGCAGTTGTCCTGACAATGGGCGATGGCCTATACTTTGAGCGGGGAGTCCGTATAAACAACTGGGCCTCTACCCTTCAGACTGAACTATTTGCCTTGATCCTTGCACTGAAATGTGTACAAGTCTCAAAACTTGATACATTAATTGTAAGTGACTCCTTATCATCCTTAAATGCTTTCAACTCTTTAAGACATAACTGTAACATGCTCGTGTCCGAAGCCAGACACAAATACAACAAAATTATTAAGGATGGTAACAGAGTCCATTTCATGTGGTCTCCATCTCATGTTGGCCTCCGAATGCATGATAGAGCTGATAAGTTAGCCAAAGAATCTGCCTTTAAAGGAGCCGTTGAGTGTAACCTTGGATTGTCAATGAGCAATCTGAGAGCAGCAGTACACCGAGAACTTCAACAAGCTCTTGTAGATCTGAGGCAAAGTGAAATTGACACCAGTAATTCCATCTATCATCATACTATCATGCAAGAGGAGCCACACGTCTATGGATCATCCAATAAAATCAGCAGACTTCTAGATGTTACTACTGCTCGGCTTAGACTCGGTTACAAGTATCTCTGGGAATTCTCATTATCTGCTGATGTAGACCTGACCAAATGTAAACTGTGTCAACAAAATTATTCGCACACCCTCCGTCACTATGTGATGGAGTGCGAAAAGATACGTGAATTTAGAGACAATTCTATAACCAATGTTCCAGCGATGTGTCAATATTTCATTCAAAATGATCTGCTACCAGAAATTGTAGCCAAATATCCCCAGTTTGCTAACTGTAGGTAATAACTAAGTGATTGTAACCTATCCACCGCTGCCCTACTGGATGGGGGGCGGTGTGCAGGACAAACATATAAATTTTGACACTAGCTCTCCACATATGTCAGTTGCTTAATTTAGAACCTGTACTTGAGGTCGATCTCGAACCCATTGTTGATGTGATGACTTATATTGAATTTTGTAACTAGCTCATCAAGATTGTAACTTGCTTAGCTAAATGAATTGTGGGGTTCAATCCCTGAGCCCATTCTGTGCCTCTGTAACCCTTTCCACTACCGCCCACAAGATGGGTATGGGGTGCATAATACATGAACTAAACTAACTAACTGTATGAGGTATAGGCTTAAGCATTGTGGGTAGTTGAATGCGACCCACTAGTGCTAATTTAAACATTAGATTTCAGTTTAGTAAATTAATAATCTGAAATACTGGGTTTAGGCTATAATATACGGGATGCGGTCTACTGACGACCATAAATCTACATAAATAAAAATGGAAATGTTCGTTTGTTCAAAATCGCTAATCTCCGAAAGTTCTTCACCGAGCCGGTCGACCGAGCGGACAGCACGTGGGACTTGTGCTCCTGTGGTCCTGGGTTCGATTCCAGGCGCCGGCGAGAAACAATGGGCAGAATTTCTTTCACCCTATGCCCCTGTTACCTAGCAGTAAAATAGGTACCTGGGTGTTAGTCAGCTGTCACGGGCTGCTTCCTGGGGGGTGGAGGCCTGGTCGAGGACCGGGCTGCGGGGACACTAAAAGCCCCGAAATCATCTCAAGGATAACCGATTGCCCTGAAATTTTCGCACAACATTCCCATCGCATCCGAGCGGGATTTTATATACATACTATATAGATGACACATCTGTGATGGGAAAAAACATGCTTTTTTGAAAAGCTGTGTTTTCAGGTAATTTTCATGTGAGGGAAATCATCGAAACCTCCTTACTGATTGCTTTGAAATTTTTACACAAAATTGCATTCGAATAGGCGAGTCTTTTTACATACCTACTATATACATGCCTCACCTGTGACAGGAAAAAACATGCTTTTTTTGAAAAACAGCTCCATCTGTAGGACGTAAGACCAACACACGCTTTTACCTCTGAAAGTTCTTAACCGATTGCTTTGAAATTTTGACACAATGTTCCTTTCAAATAATTGCGTGTTTTTAAATACCTACTATTTAGATGCCACACCTGTGACAGGTAAAACATGAGTTTTTGGAAAAACAGCACCATCTGTTGCACGTAAGTGCAACATTTTGTGTGACGTTGCATTGGAATTGAGCTGTGTTGTTTATCATACAATTCATTTTGTGGGTATAGCTTATTTGTTTCTGTTTTCATTTCTTTTTTTAACTGTTCTTATTTTTCAGGGCAATTAGTGGTGAAATTGAGCTATGCCGATGATCTGCGTTTGAATTGAAATATTTCGTTAGTATTTTTTGTTTTTGTTTTGAAAACAAGAAAATGGACAACATTTTTATTTCACAGCTGCAAATGTACAACAAACAGCTATGAATCCTCTGGCTACAACGTTAACTGCTTTCTTCATGTTATGTCAAAATGATGCGTTTGCGAAAACACTGCTGTATTAGGAAGTGCCTACGTATTACACATGGAATGCCAGTAGAAAATTATTTGAACGAGGCAAACGAGGAGACAGAGTCGACGGACAACCTGGCATATTCAAATAAACTACAATAGGCAGACTGTACACCGTGCATCCCAATCAAGATGAATGCTTCTTTCTTTACATGCCGTTGGTAAATGTGTCCGGTCCAACGTCTTTCCAGCCACTGAGATTTGTCAACGGCGTAACACATGCCACTTTCCGTAGTGCATGTCAAGCTCGGAATTTATTGGAGAATGACCAACACTGGGATGTATGCATTAATGACGCGTCCAACACGTCACATCCAAATGAAATTTATGCATTGTTTCAATAACATTGACCACCTGCTCTCCTTCAACCCCCAGTGGCTGAAGATATTATCCATCGAATATGAAGGAAAATTAAAATATGAACATGGATTTCACAGCAGAAATCTACAACGAAGCGTTGATAATGATAGAAGATTTGTGCTTAGAATTCGCAAACAAAGCTCTAAATCAATTGGAAATGCCATCACGGAATCGATCAGCTGCTGCTTCGTTGGATGTAGAATTGTGTCGTGAACAAAATTACAACATGTGTGATCTGTTGTCGTGTGTGCAATCAAATATTCCTAAGCTAACGCTTGAGCGAAAAGGCATTTACCATCAAATAATTTAAACTGTCAATAACAGGTCTGGAGAAATCTCTTAAAATGCCCCAGGAACAATTGCAAATCCTTCCTAATTAGATTGATTCTGGCGGCATTTCGATCCCAAAATGTCATAACCTTAGCTCTTGCATCGTCCGGAATAGCTGCGACATTCTTACCAGGTGGAAAAACTGCTACTTCGGCTATGAAATTGCCATTGAATATGCAATTCATTGAAACTCCCACGAGCAACATTTCCAAAGCATCCGGCATGGGAAAAGTATTGCAGAAATGTACACTTATCATTTGGGATGTATGAAGAATTTCCCACAAAAAATCGCTCGAGGCTTTTGATCGATCATTGCAAGATTTGCGTGGAAACATCAGACCATTTGGAAGCACATTAATATTGCTTGCAGGAGATTTCAGGCAAAAATTACCTGTAATTCCTCGATACAAATCCGTCGACAATGTTAAGAAAGCAGATGAAGCAGTTAGTTGTCGAACAGAATTTTTAAAGTCACTCTTAATCCTCTTGACCATCACGACCGGACATAAGGAAGTGATAGCCGAAGCTATTTGAACCACTTCCCCACTGGCACTCGGGTGGTAATCTTGGGCATAGCATTTTATCAAATCACCTCATTCTTTGGGGCACACGTGAGAAACAAATGCGAACAAGCCTGAATGGTCCCCAGGACTATATGCGACTGAAAACTCATATAAAACCGGTCGTGATGGTCAAGCGGATTAAGGCGTCCTGTAGTTAGCAGTTGCGTTGCTCCTGGGAGTATGGGTTCGAGTCACTTCTGGGGTGTGAGTTTTCAGTCGCATATAGTCCTGGGGACCATTCAGGCTTGTTCGCATATATATATATATATATATACGAACAAGCCTGAAGCTAACTTATATATATATATATATATATATATATATATATATATATATATATATATATATATAATATATATATATATATATATATATATATATATATATATATATATATATATATATATATATATATATATATATATATATATATATATATATATATATATATATATATATATATATATATATATATATATATATATATATATATATATGCAATTGACGATCACAAAACACTGATCATTTTATGCGGAAAATCCACAGAGAAATATGAAATGAGGTGAACGTTTCGGCTTTGTTAAAGCCTTTGTCAACACCAGTACTGACTGGTGTTGACAAAGGCTTTAACAAAGCCGAAACGTTCACCTCATTTCATATTTCTCTGTGGATTTTCCGCATATATATATATATATATATATATATATATATATATATATATATATATATCCTAGCACCTGATAATACTACTTCATTAGAAGTGTGCTAAAATCAGGGTTAGTAATTGATTGGTTGAGTTATAATAGATTATATACGACCAGTTATTTAATTTGATATACTGAACCATAAAATATTTATAAATTTTCACTGGTTATATAAATTGGTAATTTATATTAATATGTTGGTCGATCTGGTTCAAAGTCGACTAAAAAAAATGTGGGTAAATCTAACTCAGGTGTAATAATGATGTAAAATATTTCAAAGGACCTTTCTTTAACAACAAAAATTAGAGAACCAGTGTCTATGGATCTCTTTTATTATATATAAATGAAATATAATAAATCATACTAAATGAACTGTAAATTATGGTTAATTTTAGAGGTGTCTCCTTACACAATCTTTGAAAGGGTAAATTTATATAATATGCATATGCACTTGAATAAATTATTAAATCATGCAATAATAAATCACTAGAATAATTAATGTTCTAACTACTAAAAGAATACGTAAATAGCTAAGCTGTTAGAGCTCATAGTAGCATGCATACAGCAAAAACGTCACGGCAAACTTGTCCGAGCAGGCTACCACTAAAGACACGCGATCAAGCTGGCAGAATGTCGTCTCTCTTGCCCATAAACCCAAGCTGAAAGGCGAATCATATGTAATTTCCATCTATGAGCTTATATTCCCACACATATTCATAATTTAGTGTGGATAGAATATGATAATAACACTCACAAGGTTATTTTGATGGTCGTGAGTCCTAACAACAAGGCACCCGATATAATATATAAATTAAGGTCACAACTACATAAAAAGGGGTAACTTGGCCTTGCCAGACGTGGTGTCTAGAATAAGATGAAGCCGTCACGTCTACTTGACATCCGTTAATGTATGGATGCTAATAATATGAGACGATAATCAGACGAGCTCCAGAACACTCCTCCTAATATGGTGTCTATCTCTGCCAAGTCTCTCTTGGCTGACTCGCGCATGCGCACTCGCTCGCAATGTTTGAACTCTGTAAATAATTGCAATATTTTTTCCAACTTTCCGAGATGATGGAGACAAGGTTGATATTAAATTATACGATATTAATTTGTCTTATATGACAACAGATGGTTCTCGCTACGCAAATACTTTAAATAAATGGGAGAGAATATTAAGAGTACAAATTAAGTTCTTCGAGTATTCACTGGAACCGCTGTAATTACCTGTGTAAAATATTTCCAGTAAACAAAAATATATTTGCTAAACAACGATAAATTCATTGTCAGCCAATAATTCTTAATATAGAATGCTGAAGTAAAGTGAATTTAATTCCATTCATGTATATGTAAAAATTATCCTTGTAGTCGTGTGGCTGACGCAACACCCGGCCATAATATCTAGGAAGATGAGACGTTTCTACGCCTTAATTAAATGAACTCGATATCACTAAACTACTGGTTAGTAGTGCTGTAACAAACTAGGCTGTTGTAAGAATTATCCAGAAGGTTCCAGAAGTCGTGTAAGGACCTGACCTCACATCGCACATTCCTCTGGGAATTAGCTGGTCTGAGTCACAAATGGCGGGCATCTTTGTTCATAGTTTTGTATAATGAACCATCCTATAGTATTAAGTAATTTAGAGAAATTAGCCTTTATTCATTTTGTATTAAAATTGTATTGTATAATAGTACTGGGTACAATATCAAAAGTATTCTAATTATTGAGTTTAAGTCACCATCAGTGACGTCACGAATCAGATCTAACTTGTAAGGCGGAGTGACCGGCGGTCATAGGTCATCAGGGTTGACATGTCTACTATTTCTCAAAGTTCAATTAACCATTTTGGGGATCGGGAACAGCTCTGCCGTTAGATGCTTGTGTAATTTAATTTCAGTAAAATAATTCAACCAGTCTGGATCAATTAAGTACAACAGAGGTTAATTGTTATAACTTAAACCTTGCTAGTAACTTGGTAGAACTTTGACTAGGCGGAAGGATACAATGCTCTAGTCTGGGGTAGACCAGACGAAGAGAGATCAGTGTGGACTCCAGAGCAACTGGGAGAGGTCAACCATCTTACCTCTCCCCAAGACCAGCCCAACATCTTTAGCTGGTAAAACATAGAGGTATAGTTGCTATTGTTATGTATAGGAATAGTCTCATTGCCATTCAGGTCAAGTAGGGAGTGTTAAAGTGACAGGGAGTGAACATATTTAGATTTTGTTTTAGTTTTCTTTTAATAAATTAATTAGTTAATAAATTACATTTTTATTATTTCCATGTGTTATGTGAACTTGTCCTGGTCACGTGGTCCACACGAGGCAGAGTTGAATTGGGCGCCGATTCTAACATCGAATCGGAATTCATCATTACCGTGTAATTTATTCCACACTCAAGGTCATCGGTTATAGTGGGGATCCAGCCCCAAGGTTGATTAATTAGCGTGATCGATCCAGACCTCGGTCATTGCTCGGTGTTACTGGTCTGGTGGTGGTGGCGGAGGCGACTCTAGGGTTTTGCTCGAAGCCTAGGTCACGTCATACTGGGTGTAGAATCCTAAGTCGGTCAATCGTCTTAGGACCACGTGGCGTGGAGTTGGCTTTGGTAAAAGTTTTGGAGTCCCTTGTAGAGAATAAAAAGTAAGAATACGGGTAGAGGGGGAAAAGAAAGAAGGAAAGAAGAAGTAGAGGGAAACCCTACCCCGTGTTACAATGCGAGTAAATTATAATGCCTAGTACAAGAATTACCTCTTAAAGTACTAGATATAAGTAATTAAGTGTTGGAAATTTCCAACAGGGAGACGCTCCACACCAACACTGGTGGTGTGGGTGTAGGAGACGCTCCAGACCAACACTGGTGGTGTGGGTGTAGGAGATGCTCCAGACCAACACTGGTGGTGTGAGTGTAGGAGACGCTCCAGACCAACACTGGTGGTGTCGGTGTAGGAGACGCTCCAGACCAACACTGGTGGTGTGGGTGTAGGAGACGCTCCAGACCAACACTGGTGGGTGTGAGTGTAGGAGACGCTCCAGACCAACACTGGTGGTGTGAGTGTAGGAGACGCTCCAGACCAACACTGGTGGTATGGGTGTAGGAGACGCTCCAGACCAACACTGGTGGTGTAAGTGTAGGACACGCTCCAGACCAACACTGGTGGTGTGGGTGTAGGAGAGGCTCCAGACCAACACTGGTGGTATGGGTCTTGGAGACGCTCCAGACCAACACTGGTGGTGTGGGTGTAGGAGACGCTCCAGACCAACACTGGTGGTGTGGGTGAAGGAGAGGCTCCAGACCAACACTGGTGGTGTGGGTGTAGGAGACGCTTCAGACCAACACTGGTGGTGTGAGTGTACAAGACGCTCCAGACCAACACTGGTGGTGTGGGTGTAGGAGACGCTCCATACCAACAACGGTGGGTGTGAGTGTACAAGACGCTCCAGACCAACACTGGTGGTGTGGGTGTAGGAGACGCTCCAGACCAACACTGGTGGTGTGTTTGTAGGAGACGCTCCAGACCAACACTGGTGGCGTGGGTGTAGGAGACGCTCCAGATGAACACTGGTGGTGTGGGTGTAGGAGACGCTTCAGACCAACACTGGTGGAGTGGGTGTAGGAGACGCTCCAGACCAACACTGGTGGTGTGGGTGTAGGAGACGCTCCAGACCAACACTGGTGGGTGTGAGTGTACAAGACGCTCCAGACCAACACTGGTGGGTGTGAGTGTAGGAGACTCTCTACACCAACACTGGTGTCTCTTCTCACACTCACAATTGCCTTATATCTCCAACTGATACCTTTATCTTTGTTAGCAACAATAATAGTTCATTTTGTTGAGGACAGGCAGGCTGTGTTTTTATATATAATTTAAGATTATATCTAGGTTCCTTCTGCCCTCCGTCCCACACCCTAATTGACGTACTTCTGATCCTTCCCTGGATGGTATCTAACAACAGTTTACTAGCTCAAGAGTACCTTTTTACTGCTAGGTAAACAGGTGCATTAAGTAAAACAAAACGTGCCCAGCAATTTCCGCTACCTGTCGTCAGGCCGCACACGACTGCAAAAATGCTTTCATAGATGTTAACATAATGTTTAAACAAAATTAGTTTTTCTCAAATACAAGTTAGTACTTTCATATTCTTTAATGTGTTTAATACTTAGGCCTACCTTAGGGTAGATTAGGTGTAAGGTTCTGTAAGAGATTATTAGTATTTGCAGCGATGAAGCTGTAAGCAAGTTCTTTAAGTATATTTTTTTAGTTAGTGTACCTGTGTGGTGACTCAGGTACACAGTCAGTATTCCTGCTCCACACCCACCTAACTGGTGACAACTTTACAGTCATGTGCATGTATTAAAATACTGAACGAATGGAAATATCACTGAAGTATTGAAATCGAAGTCAAGCATAAACACAGAATAGAGCAGTTATTGAAACTATAATCTCAAGAGAACGTTCGAAACTTCCATATGCAACAATTTTGGTTAAAAAAGGAATTAGAAGAAATGATTAATTTGACAACAGAGTTTTATATAAAGGAAATAACTGATGAGGAAAGTCACTCAGCTTTCAATAATAAAATTTAACTAATATCAACTCCTTTACATAGGGATAAAAAAAGAATATAAACTAAAAATACTTAAAACCAGATATATAGATCAATGTCCAGTGGTAACATGGGTGTAACCTGGCAACCTGGTCCATTCATATTGGATACGAATTGTGGAGTATATACATCTGCAGCTGTGTATACATGTGTATATCTGCTTGTGTATAAACATGCGTCAGTGTGGCAATTATGCCTCAATGATTTATTTATATTTGTCAATTATAATACATTTACACAATCTTACACATTACACAGACCAAGAGCATTAAGAATACTATCATTAATATTCATACACAAACTCACGTCACAGAGCTGGTCCATTCATACACAAACTCACGTCACAGAGCTGGTCCATTCATACACAAACTCATGTCACAGAGCTGGTCCATTCATACACAAACTCTTGCCACAGAGCTGGTCTATTCATACACAAACTCATGTCAGAGAGCTGGTCCATTCATACACATACTCATGTCACAGAGCTGGTCCATTCATACACTAATGAACTTACAATAAACAAACAAACATACGGTATTTCCATCCACAAATCACATTGTTAGTGTTTGTGCAAGATAAGATCAGTGAGCACTAATGAATAACCAGGAGCCGTTGTGGCGCAGATGTGGGCGCCTCCTCCGCCGCCTCACAGTCCGGAGATCGAGTCCCGTTTGTTCCTTAAAGCTCCTTATATTGATGCACTAAGAATTCCATTCACCTGGACTCTAGGAGACTCGAACCGTGGACCCCACGTTTGTGAGGCCGAAGCACTCAGAATATCACATTTTGTTGTCTTTGTTTTAAGCGTGAATAATAATGTGAAAACAAATACTAAATTATTAAAACACGTTGAGTGGATATATGATTCAAGGAGACGAAGAGTCACAATAACGAGGGTGAAGACATGATGACCAAACCACACATCAGAAGATGGAGAGACGACGACGTTTCGGTCCGTCATGGACCATTATCAAGCTGTGTGAAAGAGGAGAGGAAAGGTCAGGCAAATATATGGTAAGAGAGTGAGGTGACGACAAGGTATGAGAAATATAAGTATAGGACATATGTAGGAATAAGGTAAGAATAGAATATGGTAAGAATCGCATGAATGTAATAATAGGATGAATGAAAGAATAAGGTAAGAATAGGATGAATTAAAGAATAAGGTAAGAATAGGATGAATCAAAGAGTAAGGTAAGAATAGAATGAATGTAAGAATATGATGAATATAAGAATAGGATGAATTTAAGAATAGGATGACTGTAGGATTAAGAGAAAAATAAGACGAATGTAAGAATATATGAATTTAAAAAGACAGTAAGAATGAGTTCATTGTAAGAACAAATACACAGGAGCCTTGATGAGGGCTCGAACCTATTCTCTAAGTGTTCTCAGACGCGCTCTAGCCGACTGTACCACCACATGGTAAAAAGAATAGCAACCTGGAGTGTTACTGCACCCACAAGGATCTCGAGGCTTCCACTCATGCCTAACTGGGGCTTCACACAATTCCCCCGGCGCACTCGGGCTCTGTCAACCAGTAGTACTCTCCCAAACACTCGGGCTCTGTCAACCAGTAGTACTCTCCCATACACTCTGGCTCTGTCAACCAGTAGTACTCTCCCATACACTCTGGCTCTGTCAACCAGTAGTACTCCACCATACACTCTGGCTCTGTCAACCAGTAGTACTCTCCCATACACTCGGGCTCTGTCAACCAGTAGTACTCTCCCATACACTCGGGCTCTGTCAACCAGTAGTACTCTCCCATACACTCGGGCTCTGTCAACCAGTAGTACTCCCCCATACACTCGGGCTCTGTCAACCAGTAGTACTCCACCATACACTCTGGCTCTGTCAACCAGTAGTACTCTCCCATACACTCGGGCTCTGTCAACCAGTAGTACTCTCCCATACACTCGGGCTCTGTCAACCAGTAGTACTCTCCCATACACTCGGGCTCTGTCAACCAACCTGTCATCAAGGCTCCTGTGGATTTGTTCTTCGATACATCACGTTAATGTGAGTATTTGTGTGTGTCATGAATGTAAGGATAAAGAAAGAAGCGGATGAATGTAATAATTAGGTAAGAATGTGATGAATATTAGAATAAGGTAAGAATAAGATGAATGTAAGAATAATGTCAGAATAGGATGAGTGTAGGGAAAAAAGGTAAGAACCGGAAGAATATATGAATAAGGTAAGAAAGGATGAATGTATGAATAAGGTAAGAAAGGATGAATGTAATAACAAGGTAAGAATATGATAGTAAGAAGAAGAGGAGGTAAGAATAATAAAAGGGGATAGGAATAAACAACTGACAAAGCCTAAGTCAGGTCACGTTTGTTATTAAGGTTGGAGCATTTGAGTATGTACGGTGAAAGGGAAGAGTCAACAGCAACAAAGCCAGGACTCATGTTCATGTTGGGTAGGTTGTGTATCAGAGCCGATTCGACCAAACGGCGTCTGTGAAGAACAGAAGCAAGAAAGATTATTTTAAAACAAGACCCATCGATAGGATGATTGGAATCCCTAACATGACAGAATAATAGAGCAATGTTTGTGTCTGCAGACTTAACACTTCTTATGATAGTATTTAACCTATATGACACCTATGTGCACCTTGGTGCTGATTAAGCTGGTGGTGCGGCCAACCACAGGAAAACAGTAAAATCACAAAACACAAGTACAGGTCACTGGAATATCAGTACACATTTCTTCCCGTAGCATAGACGCTCGGCTCCTGAGGTAGGAACGCCTGAAGCCTTTTCAAGAATTGGGTTCCAGGCTCATTGATACTACCACAGACCCAGGAGCTTCCAGTTTCCTGTTTCAGCTCCACACTGTGGCTAGAAGGGAAATGCCGGCTGTATGCAGACAATGAGTTACAATAACGTGGCTAAAGATATGATAACCAAAGCACACATTAGAAAATTAAGGAACAACCAAGGCATCTCTTTGAGGCACTCAAAGTGATCCACAACGTTTAAACTTCCATTGTATTCACCATTATTTAATTGTAAATATTTCATATTTTTCTTATTTTTGTTAAGAGATTCATTTCGTTAACTCTTGTTAACATTGTCAAACACAGAGTAGGAGTAATTACCGATTGTTGTTTGTTGTTGTTTTAGATTTATCTACTCACTAAGAAATGTCCATGTAGCACGGGCTATGGTGAGCCTGTAAGTTGAGTTCGGTTATTCGTGATAATCTTGTTACTATGATATTTGGGTCAAAGTTTTAAGTGGAGGTGGGAATGCCTCCCTTTGCCTGTTTCTTTTTCGCTTCTGTTTTAGCGCACTGGTTGTAATACCATTATCTTGGCGGCGGATGTAGATGCAGAATGTTCATTAGTGTGTCTGATTCTTCAACTGCTTTTCTAATCATTGTAGTCGCTGTGGAATTTGCATCTAATGTAGCTGCTGTCGTGGGATTAATCATTATATACAGCTCCATGAGAAGCATTGTATACAGCTCCATGTGAAGATTGTATACAGCTCCATGAGAACATTGTATACAGCTCCATGAGAACATTGTATACTACATCTTGAGAACATTGAATACAGCTCTTTGAGAACATTGTATACAGCTCCATAGGAACATTGTATACTACACCTTGAGGACATTGTATACAGCTCCATGAGAATATTGTATACAGCTCCATGAGAACATTGTATACTACATCATGAGAACATTGAATACAGCTCTTTGAGAACATTGTATACAGCTCCATGAGAACATTGTATTGTGGGAACCGACCTGTGAGATTTATATTTATTTAATTTATATGAATTTATATTTACGTTAATTTATATACTTCGATAGCAATTTGTATAATGATAAGTGGACTGTATTTCTGCAATAATCTCATAATCTCACAAATCGATCCTCTACACATTAGGGGGGTTTATATTAATTGAATATATATGCAGCCAATCAAACTACAGTAATAGACTACATACATTGAAGAGGTTCCTTATCTTATTTGTACAGCAGGTTAGTCCACCAGGTATAACTAGGGTGTAGACACCAAATTATCCTCTTTGAGGTAGCTTCCATCACCCAGTAACTGGTGCACAAAGTCTTCCTCGTCTTGACCTTTAGTTTAAAGCTGCCTCGCACTCTAACCGGGACACCCTACCCAATGACATTAATGGCCACTAATGATAGATATACGGGTTTCGGAAAGAACACTTAACTTGATTTGTTGACAGCGTGTTGAAGATGGTACACCTTTGGTTTCCATAACACTACGTCCAAGTAAAATTAACAGGAGCCGAATTTGCTCCCTGTGAGCCTCTGGTCTAGTATCAACAATGGCTGCCCTCCTTCCCCACTCTGACGCCTGGCTTACATTGTCCAGATGTCAAAAGTGATAGAAGGGTCACATTTACTCTACTTTAATATCGATAATTAAGTTAATTTATATAAGATGTTTTTATGATGGTAAAGTCCAAAGACTAATGTATTTAAGAATAATTCCCAGCAGAATAGCTGGTGAATTTATAATGGTATATGGTGATGATATCCCGTTTTCTATAGACGGTAATTCCACTACAAGTTACGTTTTCTATGGGTAACTTGTTTATACAACACAGCTATTATCTGTCTGTATGATATATTAAATGGTGTCGGATTTTCCGACATAATTCCCCAGGGGCTGCTCACGTGTCGAAGTCCTATTTAGAACAGACGAACACCGATACTCCTCCTTCGAATTATTAGATTAATTTGATGTTAGTAGTTAGTAACCATACATTTGTGCGTCTGTTCGTACAGGACGGATGTCCCGTACTAGAGTTGCAGGGGTTAGAAGTCTAATGCGATTTCATTTCCCTGTCAACTCTTGAAAGGCTAATATTCAAGCCTAATTACATATTATTTAACCCAGAAGACTGGATGTGATCAAGTACTACAGTCAAGTATGATTCAGGGACTGCAGTGAGATCAGTGACATTAGATATAACTTGAAGTTTGTTCAGGTAACTAGTCACTGATATATAAACACTGAGGCCCATGGAATACATCTTGATTAAATAATAAATGTATCAAATCAGTCATCAGATTTATTGGGGTTTAATTTAGTTAATTGATTCAGAAGATTGAATAGCTCATCATTAAAGTAAAGTATGGTTCTGAGACTGCAGTGGGTTCAGTGACATTGGTCGCAGTGACTTGTAGCTGTTTTAGGCTACTGTTCACTGATTTGCCACTGAGGCCTCATGAACTCATCTTCAGCTTCAAATGATGATACTAACATCAACTTCTGTTGGTATAGTCAGCTGTAATCTCCTTAGTATAATGCTACTGGAGAAATATAATCAGCTGACAAATTCAGATTTCTATTGTTATTGTTTATCTGCAGGCATAGGTCTCCTCAGGCTTAATACTGGGCCTGAGAGTAATTTACCTCCTGCAGAGTTTAACATGGTTATACCCTGATATTTAGTAGGGCTACCGATGAATCGATGACAATAGTCTGTCCTTACAAGGAGACCGAAGTCAGTGAGGTGATCAGACTTAATATTATCTGCCAATTTTATTCCTCTATTTCTCAGGAATTTGGCTGTTGCTCTCAGACCTTGAACTTGTAGGTCTACTGGTATTTTGTCCACCACAATGGCTTGTACTCGACAGACGTACCTGCCTAAACGTACTGATGGTTGTACCACCTGGTAGACTTGAGGTCCTGCATCTGTTACAAACCCTGAGATGTTGAATGACATCTGGGCTACAGGCCTTAATTGTAATTCATCTGCCAGCTTTTTAGTAATATATGTTCTCTGGGATCCTTGGTCAAACAACCCACGGGTATGGACCTTGGCCCTCTTATTCAGGATGGTAATTTGGGCAGTAGGCAAAGTCGTATTACCTTTAGACTTTGCCGAATGGACACTCTTTGTTTGTTGCACCTTGCAGTACTGTACTGTGGTGGGAATGCTATCTTCCACCTTGGGGTTTCGAGACGTTGTTTTGGTGTCTCTGCACAATGCTGCATGGTGCTGACCTTTGTTACACCTATTACAGGTGTGTAATTGGGTATCACAGTCGTTGATGTTATGTTTCCTGAGGCACCTCGTGCAATGTTGCAAATCTTTGAGTCGCTCAACACGGGCGTCACTATCAGGAAAATTAGAGCAGTGGTACATTGAATGTTTCTCATTGCAGAACAAACATGTTCCATAGTTTCAAGTACCCTTTGGTGTCACGTTCTTGGATGACACAGTAACTATAGGCTTGGAGGGTCCCACTGCATATACGCCCACACTGCCACTGTTCCACTTTGGTGTTGAATCATATTGTCTAGATTGATTTGGAGTACCTTTGGTACTCTGTGGTTTACTATTATTGGTTTCTGAGGGTTTACTTGGTGGTTTTAATTTGTCATGTGTTCGTAATTGATGAACTACTGACTTTAAACCTTCAGATATTTCATTCATAGATAAGATGCTTTTATTGTAATGAGCACTCATTTGTCTCAATATGTCCCTAGGTATTTTCTCCTGGACAATTATTTTCAAGACACACTCAGCCCCGTTTGTATCTGCTGTCAGGCTGAGGGCATTGATCAATGATTCTACCTCCAGCTTGAAGACTTGGAGTGAATCAGCTGAAGCCTCCGGTGGGGGTAAATGCAACAGCTTATGTACTAAATGTGATGTTCTTACTTCTGGATCAGCATAATTATCCTTGAGGAGTTTTACTGCCAGATCATAGCCGTCATTAGTTAATCTCAGATGGGATACTACTGTTTTAGCCTCACCTGATAATTGGCCTTGCAAATAAGAGAATTTACTACTCTTTGGTAAAGATTGTTTTGAGTCTACAAGGTCAACGAATTTGTTCCAAAATTCGTCCCAATCTTCCTCATCTTTTCCTGAGAAAGTGGGTAAATTAATTGGAGGGAGTCGAGCTTCTGCTTGACTCGTATTAGATGCAACTGTTGTTGTTGTTGTTGTTGCCTTGTTCTGGGCAATTAATTTGACATAAGGCTGTAACGTGGCCTGAGTGTGATCTTCATAATTCGCAAGATCAACCATAATGTCGTCTATTTCTGTTTCTGATAAATTGGTGTTGGCAAGTTCAGCCACATATGTTGCTATTTGGCATTTGATTTGCTCAAATTTACCTGCAGCTGCTTGATAATAGCTTTCCAGGTCAGCATAATCAACTTGAGATTGTTGTGACAAATCTTCACATTTCTTGATCTGTCTTGTTAAGTGGCCTTTAAGACCTGCAAGGGTTCTTTTCATTCTCCCTGCATTATCCATACTGGCTAGTTGGTGAAGCCTTGTGGGACTTGTACTTGGGCTGCTCATAATACTGAACAAGCTCTAATGGTAGCCTAGGGTTAAATTCTGCACTCACTAGGCAATAATCCTACCTCTACTAGAGGTTAGCACTTAAAATTAATACACATTATATATATACAATCATACACACTAATGATTTGAGTGATAAACCAGTGTCACTGGAAGTACCTTTAGGTTAGCTCTTCTATATCACCCTAGGATGGAATAGACACTAATTAATCACTCAAAGGTGTAATGATCATAAGTAAATTATTATATATACAACTCAACTCGAGTTGATAAAAATTACGCCCAAAATAGGGTCTGGACCATTCATTAATGGGGATAAGTTGTTGAATATAGTACAACTGACTATGGAAATAATGGGACTAGGATGAGCAATAATAGTTCAACTAGTCAATGTTAATATCCTACCCTGTTGTGGGTTGGCAATTAGTAAATATTATACTGTGATCACTAGTGCAATTTATATTAAATAATTCTCTATTTTGGAGAAATAATATACACAATTATTGATAATAGCCTCTTAAATAGCCTCTATGAAACTTCTAATATTATCTAGAAGTATTAAATATTATTAGTGACCTCGCGAAATAAACTCCACAAAATTCGTAGATAATCTCTCGCGAAATGTAACACCACGAAATCCGTGAACAATATCGCGTCACAGTCACTAATTTGGCTGGCTTCTATATTAGCGCTGTCATTTCACAGAATAACACGCCACCAAATCTCTGTGGGTGTGCATGAAACCGCTGACGAAGCTGATCTGAACTGAGCGGGGGCTCGTGAACTCGCACGAGTCAACGCCGCTGTCATTGACTGCTGGCTTTGTTTAAATAACACTGCACTAGTATATTTAATGAATCCACTGGTTAACTGGTTCATCCGGTACTAAGATGACCAAATGTGGGTTCATAGGACCAAATATTCCGGTTCCGAAGGTCCAAATAATGTGGGAACCGACCTGTGAGATTTATATTTATTTAATTTATATGAATTTATATTTACGTTAATTTATATACTTCGATAGCAATTTGTATAATGATAAGTGGACTGTATTTCTGCAATAATCTCATAATCTCACAAATCGATCCTCTACACATTAGGGGGGTTTATATTAATTGAATATATATGCAGCCAATCAAACTACAGTAATAGACTACATACATTGAAGAGGTTCCTTATCTTATTTGTACAGCAGGTTAGTCCACCAGGTATAACTAGGGTGTAGACACCAAATTATCCTCTTTGAGGTAGCTTCCATCACCCAGTAACTGGTGCACAAAGTCTTCCTCGTCTTGACCTTTAGTTTAAAGCTGCCTCGCACTCTAACCGGACAACCCTACCCAATGACATTAATGGCCACTAATGATAGATATACGGGTTTCGGAAAGAACACTTAACTTGATTTGTTGACAGCGTGTTGAAGATGGTACACCTTTGGTTTCCATAACACTACGTCCAAGTAAAATTAACAGGAGCCGAATTTGCTCCCTGTGAGCCTCTGGTCTTGTATCAACAATGGCTGCCCTCCTTCCCCACTCTGACGCCTGGCTTACATTGTCCAGATGTCAAAAGTGATAGAAGGGTCACATTTACTCTACTTCAATATCGATAATTAAGTTAATTTATATAAGATGTTTTTATGATGGTAAAGTCCAAAGACTAATGTATTTAAGAATAATTCCCAGCAGAATAGCTGGTGAATTTATAATGGTATGTGGTGATGATATCCCGTTTTCTATAGACGGTAATTCCACTACAAGTTACGTTTTCTATGGGTAACTTGTTTATACAACACAGCTATTATCTGTCTGTATGATATATTAAATGGTGTCGGATTTTCCGACATGTATACAGCACATTGAGAACATTGTATACAGTTCCATGAGGATATTGTATACAAAATTATGAGATCATTGTATACAGTTCCATGGGAACATTGTTTACTACATCATAAGAACACTGTATACAGCACCATGAGAACATTGTATTTATTTCCACGAGAACATTGTATTCAACAACATGAGAACATTATATACAGCTCCATGAGAACATCGAATACAGCTCCCTGAGAACATTGTATACAGCTCCAAGAGAACATTTCATACAGCTCTATGAGAACATTATACACAGCACCATGAGAACATTGTATTCAACTCCATGAGAAAATTGTATACTACACCTTGAGAACATTCTATACAACTCAATAAGAATACTGTAAACAGCACATTGAGAACATTTTATACAGCTCTATGAGAACATTGTATACAACATCTTGAAACCATTCTATACAGCTCCATGGGAACATTGTATACAACTCCATGAGAACATTGTATACAGCTCCATGAGAACATTGTATACATCTCCATGAGAACATTATATATATTACATCTTGAGAGCATTGTATGCAGCTCAATGAGAACATTATATATATTACATCTTGAGAGCATTGTATGCAGCTCAATGAGAACATTGTATACACCTCCATGAAAACATTGTATATATCTCCATGATAACATTATATATTACATCTTGAGAGCATTGTATTCAGCTCCATGAGAACATTATATACTACATCTTGAGAGCATTGTATTCAGCTCCATGATAATATTATATATTACATCTTGAGAGCATTGTATTCAGCTCCATGAGAACATTGTATATTACACCTTGAGAACATTGCATACAGCTCCATAGGCTGCTGTAAGCTGTCGCAGTATCCTGGCGCACCCAGATGTTAACAAACCGTTCCTGGAGTATGTGGATGCATCTGGCACATGGATAGGCGGTGTGGCAGCTCAGGTGGATGAGCGAGGACGGGAGCGTCCCAGTACGTATTCATGTCCGGCAGTGAGTAACTATAGTACAATTGAGAGGGAAGCGCTAGCGATCACATTCATGACAACGGAACCGGTACATCTTGCTAGGACATGAAATTTGGCTCAGAAGCTATCACAAACCTCTTAAGTATGTGTTTGAGTCCAAGGAGCCTTGTCAGCGGTTGGCACGGTGGGTCACCTCGCTCTCAGAGTTTAACATTGCCAACTTTGAACATGTACCAGGGAAAAGCAATGTGGTCGCTGATGCGTTGTCAAGGTGTCACAATGTAGCAGTGGTGAGTGAAAATGGGGAGATAATTGTGTCGTGGACTGTGAGGGAGTTGATACAGAGTGATGAAGGTCACCCCCCTGTGGGGGGAGGTAAGGAAGTTTTTGAGGAGCCAGCGTGCGGAGTCTAGAAAGTCCCTTCCAGCACCAGTGGATGTTGTTGTTGTTAAAGATTTGCTACCTGGAACAAAAAGTCTCAAGCAACACGGGCTATGGTGAGCCCATCTTGTTGGTGAGTTTGTGATTGAAGATGAGGTGTTGTATCATCTTGGTAGGGTTTCGGGTATACGGTCTGAACCACTATACCAGTCAGTCTTGACACCGGAGTTCCAGAGGACTACAATGTATCTGTGTCATAACATCCCAGCAGCAGGCCATGGGGGGGAGTCCAAGACGTTGCAGAGGGCACGTCAAAGGTTCTACTGGACATCCATGGGTAAAGATATCAAGGTCTATGTAGCCTCTTGTGACAGTTGTCTGAGGTACACGGCACATAGGTTGGGGGCGGAACCTATGCATAGGTGGCCAGATGTGAGTACTCCCTTCGAGAGAGTACACATAGATCTCATTGGGCGTTACCACAAGCTCATTTTGGGGCTAGATACATATTTGTTGCAGTGGATGCACTCACACGGTTCATTGTGGTGAGTGCACTCCGATCTAAGTCGGCAGTGGAGGTGACCCAGGCCATGGTGGAAAGTGTGTTAACCAGGTTTGGGGCTCCTCAACAAGTTGTGTCAGACCAAGGGTCAGAGTTTATTAATCAAGTATTTCAAAGCATCGCGAGTGTGTATCAATTCAAACATACTCCAGTGCTGGCATATCGACCATCGGCGAATGGTTTGGTTGAAAGGCACAATGCTGAAGTAATCAGTATTCTGCGGCATTTGGCTGCGGATGATATGCTTGCATGAGATCAGAGTTTGTCGATGGTTGAGTCGGCGCTCAACACGGCGTTCAATAGGTCGGTGGGAGAGACCCCGCATTTTTTGTTGCATGGGTTCGATCCTCGACTTCCGTTCACGACGTTCACAAGCAAGCAGCCTCCATGTTATGAGTTAGACTCCAAAAGTGTTATCTGCTAACGTGCAACCAAGGCATTTGACTTGGTGAAGCTACATCTAAGAAAGTCGACGGAGGTAGCAGAGGCATATTATAATGCCCGGATCAGGGTACAAGCAAAGGTGATCAATGAGGGTGATAGGGTGCTCGTGAAGCAGATGCACACCCAGGCAGAAGGTAAGTTGGCGCCCAAGTTTGTGCGGCCATGTCGGGTAATTAGCAAAAAAAACGCAGAAGTTAAGGTGGTAAACACAGGACATGTGTTCTCCTGTCACCCAAACCGCGTCTGTACACTGACCGGTCAAGCAAGTGAGGAGACAGACCCTACGGGGAGTGTGCCAGGGAAGAGCACACCAGCGGCTGAGGGGTAAGAGGAATTTGCAATCAGAGTTGGATAGCGCAGAGCAGCATTCGCAGGACCGACCGGGAACAAGGACCACGGGCGACGGTGACACATTGCTATCCGACTCACTCTCGTCGTGACAATGGACACACAAGGAGCATAGTATGTATTGTGGAGTAGTACATGGGCTTGGTAGCCTTTTATAGAGTGTCGTGTAATGTGTAGCGTGGTGCATGTGCATGGTAGCCTTTTGTAGAGTGTGGTGTAGAGTATAGTGTGTGGTGTAGAATGTAGTGTTTGGTGATCATTTTAAGCCCTTATGTCAACAGTACAGACCAGGATGTGATTTTTTTCATGAACTTGTTGCTAAGGATGAAGAACCATAAATATATATGTTGTGTACATATTAATGACAAGTGTCATTTGGTTAGTGCCAGCATTCTGGTCCATGTAATTTTATGTTTATGAAAGTATTTATATGTCAGCAGTTTAGGTATATGTACATTGTGGGGTATGAGTCGAACAATATTACACATTATTTTACCCATGCTATGATGCAGATTTCATGCATATGATGTAGAGGTGTTGTGATTCAAGTAGGGGAAATTTCTAAAAAGATTTCATCATATGTATTTTGAACTTGCACTGTAAATTTTAGTAGTACATATGTGGTGGGTGCATCCTCCAGGCCCTTTGCACCAATGGAACCAAGGCAATGATGCACATGGGGACATATGCGTGTTTAAGGAGGGGAGTGGAGTTGTAATCCACAAGTTAGGAGAGAATATTAGCTAGAGAATCATTACTGCAACACTTAACAAATGATGAGTGGAAGTACATGTTAAGTATACAGACGGCTGGTCACACATCCAGGAAAGGTCAAGGGATTAAGACCGCAGCTGCTTGCCCAACCCATGACTCCAGCTAAGAGGACAAATGGTGAACCCAAGCTTCTAGGAACAAGGCGCCCGTATACAATGTTCGCGAGGTGCTGTATACAATGTTTTCAAGGTGCTGAAATCAATGTTCTCAATGTTCTGCATACAATGTTGTCAAGATTCTGTATACAATGTTCTCAAGGCTCTGCATACATTGTTCTCAAGGTGCCGTATGCAAAGTTCTCAAAGTGCTGTATTCAGAGTTCTCAAGGTTCTGTTAACAATGTTCTCAAGGTGCTGTATAAAATGATTTCAAGGTGTTGTATAAAATTTTCTCAAGGTGCTGTATACATTGTGCTCAAGGTGCTGCTTACAATGTGTACAAAGTGCTGTATACAATGTTCTCAACGTTCTGTATACATTGTTCTCAATGTGCTGCAAACAGAGTTCTCAAGGTTTTGTATACAATGTTCTCAAGATGCTGTATAGAATGTTCTCAAGGTGCTGTGTACAATGTTCTCAAGATGCTGTATAGAATGTTCTCAAGGTGCTGTATACAATGTTCTCAAGGTGCTGTATACAATGTTCTCAAGGTATTTCATACAATGTTCAGAAGATTTTGTATAAAATGTTCTCATGGTTCTGTTTATAGTGTTCTCAAAGTGCTGTATACAAAGTTCTCAAGGTACTGTATATAATGTTCTTATGGAATATAATGTTCATTTTGCTGCATACAATGTTCTCATGGTTTTGTATATAGTGTGTTAAATTTACTAAATTAAATTTTCTCTAGGTGATGTATACAAAGTTCTGATGATGCTCTTTATAAAGTTCTCAGGGGATTATATACAATGTTCTCAAAGCGCTGAATACGACCTTCCTCAAAGTGCTATATACAATATTCTTATGGTGCTGTATACAATGTTCTCATGGTGCTCTATACAAAGTTCTCAAAGGACTGGATACAATGTTCTCAAAGTGCTGAATACAATGTTCTCAAAGTGCTGAATACAATGTTCTTAAAGTGCTGAATACAATGTTCTCAAAGTTCTGCATACAATGGTCTCGAAGTGTTGGATTTAGTCTCTTAATGTACTGTATACAATGTTCTCAAGGTGCTGGTTTATAATTGTTTTGTTTCACATTGTATTCAGCACCTTGAGAACATTGTATACATCACCTTGACAATATTGTTTACAGCACCTTGAGAACATTGTACCCAGCACTGCATGGTAGTGGGACTAGTCAACCAGTGATGAACAAGGATGAACACGCCAGTCGATAACTCCTCGTGGGTGACTGGCCTCAACTCATATACTGATGCTAAGTAACTAGGTAATTTTTCTTCCTCATCAATTCCACCTGTCAAAGGATACTCACAAATAATATCAGGAATCCTAATATGACAGCTATATCAGGGGAAATATTGGTATATTGATTATGAGATAATGACTAAGGAATATTTACCTGGGTTTTGTCTCTGTCTCGTGTTCTAACCGAAAAATATCCTAAATCTGAATATCAAATGCCTCTAATAAGCTAGATAATACAGGAATCTGAAATAACAACCCCCTTGAGTAAACGTAGTTACGTGTTGATAATGGAAGCATTTTTCTCTATATAACACTGATGTCCAAGGAGTATTATTGGAGCTAAATTTGCTCCTGAGACTGTTGATAAAATTAAATGGCCGACTCCTGAGCCTGCCTCCCACTGACCGCATCCCTTGTTCCACAAATGCGTTTTATGAAAGTGGATAGAGGGCCTAGATTTACTCTATTTTGGTACTAATAATTACGTTGATTCAAGTGAAAGGTTTTTATGATGTTTACAGTCCAAAGACTGCTGTATTAAGAATAATTCCCAACAGAATTATCTGGTGAATTTAATAGCGACGTGGCAATGATATCTCGTTTTCCACGGGAGGAAATCTCGTTTTCTGCGAGTGGAAAATTCCAGTGTGCCACATCTTCAAGTGTGCAAAGAACTCAATAAGAAATTCCAGAAGGTCTTCACAGTAGAGCAAGGAGAAATCCCAGAGATATGAGAGGGAACATTAAACCAAACACCACTCGAGGAGTTTGTAATCACCAGTGGGGAGATGAGGCAGCATCTACTAGAGTTGGATGTGACAAAGGCTATGGGCCTGGATGGAATCTAACCATAGATACTAAAGGAAGGAGCAGAAGCACTGTGCCTGCCACTATCCATGGTATACAACAAATAACTGGTAACAGGTAAACTGCGAAAAAATTAGAAGATGGCTGATGTAGACCCAATATACAAGAAGGGTGATTGAAAGGAGGCACTGAACTAAAGACCAATGTCCCTAAATTGCATACCATGCAAGATGATGGAGAATATTGTGCGAAAAAAATAATGGAACATCTGGAGCAAAAAAAAAAGAATTGTAACACAACATCAGCATTGGTTCAGGGATGGTAAGTCCTGCCTCACAGGATTAGTTGAATTCTATGACCAGGCAACACGAATCAGGTAAGAAAGAGAGGGCTGGGCAGACTGCATATTATTGGATTGCCAGAAAGCCTTTGACACATACGAGACGAGCACAAGCTATAGATGCAGGCAGGAGTGAAAAGGAAAGAACTCCACTGGATAAATGAGTACTCAGATGACAGAAAACAGCGAGTCACAGTGAGGTGTGAGGTCTCGCAGTGGCGAGACGTCATCAGTGAACTCCCACAGGGAACAGTCCTTGGACCTATACTGTTTCTGATATATGTAAATGATCTCCCAGAGGGAATAGACTCGTTTCTCTCAATGTTTGCTGATGCAAAAATTATGAGAAGGACTAAGACAGAAGAAGACAGTATATGGAAGGAATGGTCCAACAAATGGCTACTAAAGTTCATCCCAAATATATGTAAGGTGATGAAACAAGGTAGAGGATATAGGAGGCTAGATACTGGATACCAAATGGATGATGAAGTCCTTCACGAAACTGACGGGGAGAAAGCTCTAAGAGCTCTTTTATCACGAAAAACCTGTTTCCTGAAGGCCCCATCCAAAGAGTAACATCGGCGGCGTATGCAAGACTGGTTAACATTAGAACGACGTTTAGAAACCTGTGTAAGGCATTCTTACAGAACCTGTAAGGATTCCTGACAATCTGACTCCAATCAGAACCTTGTATAACACATTTGTAAGGCCAATCATGGAGTACGCGGCCCCAGCTTCGAGTCCATACTTTGTCAAGCACCATAAAAAAACAGTTGACTGACAGATGAGAGACGGGCACAAAGAACCAAAGCTCAACCCTCACAAGCACAACTTGGTGAGTACAGCTACGTGAGTACAGCTAGATGAGTACAAGCCGAAGCAGGGAAAAGTTCAGAGACTTGCCACTAGGCAAGTCCCGGAACTAAGAGGCATGAGTTATGAGGAAAGGCTGCGTGAACTGCACCTCACGTCGCTGGAAGAAAGCGACGTGAGGTGAAGAACTCGGAGAGACCTGATCACCACATTCAAAATTCTCAAGGGAACTGACAGGGTAGACAAGGAAGGATTGTTTAACATGGGTGGTACACGCACAATGGGACACAGGTGGAAGCTGAGTTCCAAAATGAGCCAAAGAGACTGTAGAAAGAACTTTTTCAGTGTCAGAGTAGACAGTAAATGGAATGCACGAAGAAGTGATGTGGTGGAGGCTGACTCAGTACACAGTTTCAAATGTAGATATGATGGAGCTAGAGAAGTTCAGGAATCTGTACACCAGAAGATTAACGGTTGAGAGGCGGGACCAAAGAGCCATAGCTCAACTCCCGCAAGCACAACTAGGTGAGTACAACTAGGGGAGTACACTAATAAAGTGAACAAATTTATGATAAATATAAGTGTTGAATATTATGAGGTCAGAGCAAGGTGGCCGAGTGTGAGGGTGAGCCACTGCCGCCTTGCGGGTCGTGGTTCGCGACTCCAGACACGCTCTTTTTATCCTTTATTTTATACAAATTAGTTTAAATATCCAATCTTAATTCTATTATAAGAATTTCTTATAATAGACATTATAATCCGTATTGTTACTTTGTTCACAATTTAAGAACTTAAGAAATAATCATAATATTAACATTTAAAATAATGTGAAGGACACTGTTAGTTTTTTACATGACACTAAAACCTGCGGCCTGAATGACACCCAGTTGTAACCTGGTAAGGTTAAGCTTAATGATACATTGAAAGCCGTAGATATTATTTTGGTCAATTGACCACAAGAGTCTCACAATAAAAGATTATATAAAAAGTATATAATATATCTTCAAGAGACATGCTACATCTAAGTATTTATAGTGAAAATTCATCAATGACAAACGAGTAAAAATCAAAGATCAAAGACTATGAAGAAAAAATACAGCACCACGAGAACATTGTATACAACACCTTGAGAACATTGTATACAACACCTTGAGAACAGTGTATACATCACCTTGAGAACAGTGTATACATCACCTTGAGAACAGTGTATACAGCACCTTCCAAACATTGTATACAGCACCTTGAGAACACTACTCCATACGAACACTGCGTACTGGAGTGAACGATATGGAAGAAAATGCAGAATAGAACCAGTGAAGAGCAGAAGGTGGCATAAGCACAATCAGAGAACATTGTATAAACATCAGAGGTCCACGGTTGTTCTACATCCTCCCAGTGAGCATTAGAAATATTGCCGAAACAACAGTGGACATTTTCAAAAGAAAACTTGATAGTTTTCTTCAAAAAGTGCCGGACCAACCTGGCTGTGGTGGATATGTTGGCCTGCGGACCGTTCCAAGCAACAGAATAGTGTACCAAACTCTCACAAGACAAGCCTGGTCACAGACTGGGCTTGGGGAGTGGAAGAACTCTTAAAACCCCTTCAAGCAGGTATCAAGCCGGTATCACTTTATACTGCACTTTCAAAATTTTGTAAGCAGCACCCTGAGCACATCGTGTACAGCACTTTCAGAACATTGTGTCCGGCGCTTTGAATATATTGTATACATCTCCATGAGAACATTGTCCGGAAAGCACCTCCGAAATTGTTTGGAAAGTCCGTGGCATTATATACTTTATTATATGTTAATGTGTCAGAAAAGTGTCTTAGAATTATTATATTTGGAACTTATGTTTGTAGGAACTTACTGAAAATGTGTAAAATTCGTTGAAAAAAACAAAACAATTACATCTCCCTTTCTATTTAGGCTGCAGTACTGAAACTTGGGACAATTGCAGCCCTTGTCATATACAACTAGTCAAAAAAGATTTGTTGACATTGAACAGCGTTTAAAAAACTAACCCATGCACCCTTAAGGGAATGTGCTAATGAGAGGTGGGAACCCTCCCTGGACCCGCTTATGACGTCATGGAAGGCTGAAAACATCGTACCCCATTGGTGGATCAGACCTCATTAGGGATGATGACGTTTTATTAAGGTTATGAGAACATCAGATTGAAGGTAACTGCAGAAGGCCTATTTTATACATCCGAAGCAGCTCTTATACATATGTATACTGAATGAGTATTTTTATTAGGCATACCTGGTTGATACCTGGTTGATGGGGTTCTGGGAGTTCTTCTACTCCCCAAGCCCGGCCCGAGGCCAGGCTCGACTTGTGAGAGTTTGGTCCACCAGGCTGTTGCTTGGAGCGGCCCGCAGGCCCACATACCCACCACAGCCCGGTTGATCCGGCACTCCTTGGAGGAATAAATCTAGTTTCCTCTTGAAAATGTCCACGGTTGTTCCGGCAATATTTCTTATGCTTGCTGGGAGGACGTTGAACAACCGCGGACCTCTGATGTTTATACAGTGTTCTCTGATTGTGCCTATGGCACCTCTGCTCTTCACTGGTTCTATTCTACATTTTCTTCCATGTCGTTCACTCCAGTACGTTGTTATTTTACTGTGTAGATTTGGTACTTGGCCCTCCAGTATCTTCCAGGTGTATATTATTTGATATCTCTCTCGTCTTCTTTCTAGTGAGTACATTTGGAGGGCTTTGAGACGATACCAATAATTTAGGTGCTTTATTGCGTCTATGCGTGCCGTATATGTTCTCTGTATTCCCTCTATTTCAGCAATCTCTCCTGCTCTGAAGGGGAAGTGAGTACTGAGCAGTACTCAAGACGGGACAACACAAGTGACTTGAAGAGTACAACCCCATTGTGATGGGATCCCTGGATTTGAAAGTTCTCGTAATCCATCCTATCATTTTTCTGGCTGTCGCAATATTTGCTTGGTTATGCTCCTTAAACGTTAGGTCGTCCGACATTATTATTCCCAAATCCTTTACATGCTGTTTTCCTACTATGGGTACATTTGATTGTGTTTTGTACTCTGTATTATGTTTAAGGTCCTCACTTTTACCGTACCTGAGTACCTGGAATTTATCACTGTTAAACATCATGTTATTTTCTGATGCCCAGTCGAAAACTTTATTAATATCAGCTTGAAGTTTTTCAATGTCCTCAGCCGAGGTAATTTTCATACTGATTTTTGTGTCATCTGCAAAGGATGATACAAAGCTGTGACTTGTATTTTTGTCTATATCTGATATGAAAATAAGGAAAAGCAGCGGTGCAAGGACTGTACCCTGAGGTACAGAGCTTTTCACTGCACTTGGACTAGATTTTATATGGTTGACAGTTACTCGCTGAGTCCTGTTTGACAGAAAACTGAGTATCCAGCGTCCTACTTTACCGGTTATTCCCATTGACTTCATTTTGTGTGCTATCACGCCATGGTCACATTTATCGAAAGCCTTTGCGAAGTCCGTGTATATCACATCAGCATTCCGTTTCTCTTTTAATGCCTCAGTGACTTTGTCGTAGTGCTCAAGTAGCTGTGAGAGGCACGATCTTCCCGCTCGAAATCCATGTTGGCCTGGGTTGTGAAGGTCATTGGTCTCCATGAAATTGATGACCTGACTCCTAATCACTCTCTCAAATACTTTTATGATGTGCGATGTTAGTGCAACTGGTCTATAATTTTTTGCCAATGCTTTGCTCCCTCCCTTGTGTAGAGGGGCTATATCTGCTATTTTAAGTGCATCTGGTATCTCCCCCGTGTCCAAGCTCTTCCTCCACACTATACTGAGTGCCTATGCTACCGGCACTTTGCATTTCTTTATAAATATTGAATTCCATGAGTCTGGACCTGGGGCCGAGTGCATGGGCATGTTTTCAATTTCTTTTTCAAAATTTAGTGCGCTCGTGTTTATATCAGTTATATTTACAGGGGTTTGAATATCCCGCATAAAGAAATTGTCTGGATCTTCCACCTTCATGTTGTTTATTGGAGTGCTAAACATGTCCTCATGCTGCTTTTTTAGGATTTCACTAATTTCTTTGTCATCCTCCGTGTATGAACCTTCACTTGTACGAATAGGTCCAATACTGGCAGTGGTTTTTGCTTTTGATTTCGCATATGAGAAGAAATATTTTGGATTTTTCTTTATTTCCTGAATTGCTTTCTGTTCTAACTGCCTTTCTTCAGTTTCATATGAGTGTTTCAATTTCCGCTCGATTTCTTCAATCTCCCTATTTAAATTATTCCTTCTTTGACGGGAAATTCGTGTCTGCATAAGCAGTTCCGTTATTATTTTCCTGCGTTTATAGTGTCTTCTGCGTTCTCTTTCTACGTTAGATCTCTTACTGGCTTTCCTCAAAGGAACATGTTTCAGACAGACTTGATACGCTTCTGAAGTCAGTTTTTCTATTCCTTCTGTAGGACTTGTATTATTTAGAACAGTTCCCCATGGAATGTTTGTAAGTTCCCTGTTTATTATCTCCCAGTCTATCCTTTTATTATTAAAATTGAATTTACTGTAGTTCCGTGCCTCTCGCTTTATCAACGTTTTAGGTCTATTCTGAGTATTGATGGTCGTTTGCACTTCAATGAGTTTGTGATCTGAGTATGTGGTATCTGATATCGTAATGTCTCTGATAATGTCTTCATTGTTCGTAAAGACCAGATCTAGAATATTTTCATTTCTCGTTGGCTCCGATATCTGCTGATTGAGTGAAAATTTGTCACAGAATCTAAGTAGTTCTCTAATCTGTGGTTGGTTAGGTCCTGATAGATTTCCTCGTATAATATTATTGTTTGCTATTATCCACCTGAGACTAGGCAAGTTGAAGTCACCTAGGAAGATAATATCAGGTATCGAGTTCTCCAAATTATCAAGGCTATTCTCAATTTTGCTTATCTGTTCTGTGAATTCCTCAGCCGTTGCATCTGGCGGTTTGTATATTAGTATAATCACTAAATATATTTTCTCTATTTTTAATCCCAGTACCTCTACCACCTCATTTGTAACGTTTAGGAGCTCCGAGCATACAAGGTCTTCCCTAATATACAGACCCACTCCTCCATGTGACCTAATTTTCCTATCACACCTGTATAGGTTATATCCTGGAATCCAGATCTCACTGTCCAACAATTCCCCTGCATGGGTTTCTGTGAAAGCTCCAAATACTGCATTTGACTCCGTGAGGAGGCCATTTATGAACTGTACTTTGTTGTTTGTTCTTGTTTTCAGTCCTTGTATGTTGGCAAAGATGAATGAGGTTACTCTATTAGTGATAGTTTGAATGGGAGACTTTTTCGGCAAGTCCATTATTCGTGGACATAATGAGTTTGTTCTGACCAGTACTGATTGTTGTAGGGCAGTTTTCTGTCGTAGTTGTAGTTCCCTTTCGGTGGATAATTGTATCTGTAATTCTGGAATGCAAGTGGATCTGGCATCCAGTTCCATACACTCTCCATGCTGCTCCTTTTGAATTCTCTGCCGGTCTGGTATAAAAAATTTATAGAGTTTCCTCCAAATTCATTATCCTGCTTGCCACGCTTTACGTAGCGTTCCGTGCCTTTCACGTGAAAGTGTGGGCAGCTAAGGTCATAGCATTTTCTGTCCTCCAGTGAGGTTTGGCACATGTCAGGATGGAAAAACCTACATATTGATCCAAATCGACACTCACCTTTCCTAAGCATATTTAAACATTTTTTGGGATGTTGGTAACTGCATTCTAATCCTTTCTTATTACCAGCATATCTATGTCTACATATGCCGTTTGCATAAAATTTGCATAAGTCTGTCCTTCCGTTCTGAATTGTTCTATCGAGAACCGTCGTGGTGTCTGTACCTATCGAGCTGTCAGTGCTGTCTGGTACACTTTCTAGTTTACTGTCATCTACATCTTGGCCTACTGAGTCAGAGTTTACAACTTCCTGAGTTTCAGCGTCAGTTTCATCCCTGACTATAGCCTCCGCCCCTCGTATATTAGAATTGTTGTTCCTTTCCCACTCCTTCTGGATGGCTGGTAGGCTTCCAATGAATGATGTTTTCCGATCATGCGTCATGTTATCTAGAAGGTTTTTTAGGATATTCCAAGCTGGCAGGTCATTTTTACACACCCAGAGCAAGTGGCCAGCTCTCAGTGCCGTAGTGTTACTCACTCCTGTACAAGCTGAATGGAATCTAGTCTTACAGATATAACATTCAATTCCCGTTACCTTCGTCTTTAGGAAGTTGTTACAGTGGCCACAAATTTGTTTATTTACTCCCATATTGCTTTGTTTTGTTATATATATCTATATATTTATAATATTATATGTATATTGTATTTTTGTAACAATATATATGTATATATATTTATATGTTTAATATTTATAATATTATATGTATACCGTATATTTGTAATATTATGTATGTTATTTCGTTCAAACTTTATGGCAGGTACTTAGCGTAGGTAGCGAGGCTGGTCCCCCGGTCAGTACAGGTGACCTCTTGTGGCCCAGGTTGATGTCACCAGTTTCCAGTTACCCGATTTATAACCACTGATGCCGCCTCTTGCCACTATTTTATATTTCTAGTATTCTATATTTATAATATTCACTTCCAACTTATATGTTGTTGTGATACCCGTTCCACATCACTGTTCCACGAATCACCGTTCACTATTTTTTTGTTTTTTTCCTAATACACGCATGTACACAAAGCCTCGTTCACTGGCTCACACGCGGTCTCCCGTTTATTCTCTATTTAACACAAAGTTCTATTGTTAATGACTATTTTCAATTTTGGTTATAGATGGATATATGTTACATTAGGGTGTGGTGCATGTTTTTGAGCGAATATGATACGTACACAGGACTATCAGTGTGGTAGGAATAAAATAAAAAATGTCTGAGTGATGGTGTAGCCTGTTTTGAAAAATGATATAATAACATATTTTTGCATGTACTTGGAGACTTCATCAGGGATTCAGTAGTATTCTCATGTCTGAGTCTGTTTCATACGAATGGGAGATGTGGATTTTCATTTTATTTCCAAAGCTTAAATTAAATTATCTAGAAAGGCGAAGAATTAGGGGATGACATGATAGAGGTGTACAAGTGGATGAATGGACATAAGGAAGGGGATATTAATAGACTATTAAAAGTATTAACACGAGACAGAACAGGAACCAATGGACCTATTGGATAGGCTTAGATTAAGGACCTGGATAAATACTGGTTCGGTAACAGGGTTGAACTCATTTCATATGTTCAATATGTAGTATTAGCTAGAAAATGAGAAACAGTATGGAAATACCTCATTAAGGAAAACGAGCTTATTATAGAAAGATTATGGAGGACGTCATTGTACAATAGGCTCGACAGTAGGCAGCCTTTAAATCCCTCTTGACATAAATATTGAAAATAGGAATAAATACACCATAACAGAAAACGGACTTACTCGGGGAAGATGAAGACTGGATGACGTCATTGACCATTAGCAATGTCTGTGCAGGGTCACTGAGGTAACGAAATTTTAGGATGACTGGAAGCGGCCTTTTAATCCCCTTGAGAGAAATGGCAGGGACTAGGAGGATACCTTTTAATTCCAATTTTGGAAAATAATATATGATTGAAGGGAGCAATTTAAAAAAATATGAAAAAAAATGAAAAAACCTCCCCTATGCTAGGAGGGACCGCTGAGGAAAAAAATGAAAACCCCCATGCCGCTACAAAGGGCTGTTGGGAAAAGCAAAACCCAATTCTCCGAATGGACAATACGATTTAATACTAATGGCAGTTCCTTACTCTCATAAAAAGTACATAATTGCACATATGAGGATGTAACATTTATCACCCTATTTACTTTCCTCGTTTTCTGTTAAGACACTTAGGATTTTAGAATGAAATTTTTAAGTTAAATTTGAATGCATGAATGAGTAAGTAAGTAATTATCAAAAGAAGGCACCAAACCGGGAAGGCTATGTAGCACCATCAAATACGCAAAATAATCAGAGGGCGCTAAATATCACCAAGGATGCCAATACGAGAACAAAAACGCATAAGGCGAACGATATCAAAAGTATCCGAGTCACCAAGAATTCTATCGAGGGACAGGTGACCGCGAGGGGCGGTCGGAAAGCAAAACATACGCTCGTCCTGGAAGTCAGGACATTCAAGAAGGACATGCACGACCGTAAGAGGGACAATGCAACTAGGACAATAAGGAGCAGGGCGGCGCTCCATCAAGTGACCTTGGGTTAAGCGAGTATGGCCAATACGCAACCTCGCCAGAGCTGTTTCCCACCGCCGGTTACGGTGGAAGGAGGACTGCCACGAGGAAACACAACATTTAAGAGTACGTAGCTTGTTACCAGTAACAGACAACCAAGAAGCCTGCCAACGGGTAAGGACTGAGGAATGGATAACCGGGTAAAAGTCGGAATACGGAATGCCCTTACGAGAGATGGGACAAGAGCGGACAGCTTCCTTGGCGGCAGCATCCGCACGCTCATTTAAAGACACACCAATATGGCTGGGAACCCAACAAAACTCAACCGACTTAAATTTACTATGAACGAGAAACAGCCAATGCTGGATCTCGACAACCACTGGATGAACTGGATTAAAGGACCCGAGAGCCATGAGGGCACTACGAGAGTCAACAACAACTACAAAGGAAGACTGACAACGAGAAAGTAGGAGACGAAGAGCATAGAGAATAGCATAAAGTTCCGCTGTAAAGATGCTAGTCTCCGGAGGCAAGCGACACATATAAGTGCGATCAGGAAAAACAACAGAGTAGCCAACACCGTCCGCTGACTTAGACCCATCGGTGAAGACAGAAACGGAGCGGGAGTGAGAAGAAAAGTGCTCGAGGAAAAGGCGTTTTAGAACCGTAGGAGGGGTAAAAGCTTTAGTGATACGGGTCAAGGAAGTACAAAACCGCGGAAGAGGGACCCTCCACGGGGGCAAAGAAGGAACAACACGAGGAGAAACATCAGAAATACGAACGGAAAGAGAATCCTGCAGGCGAGATAACCGGACAGAAAGAGGGAGGTGGTGAAGAGGAACAGGAACCGCAGGAGGGGTAAAAGTTAAAGCACGACAGAGGCGAGAGGAAGGATGTTGCAAGGACCGCGCAAGATAGCGAAGACAGTAGCGATCACGGCGGTCCTGGAGAGACAGGAAGCCAGTGTCAACATACAAGCTAAGGACGGGAGTCGAACGAAAGGCACCAGAACTGAGGCGCAACCCAGTATGGTGCAAAGCATCAAGACGGCGAAGAGTAGAAGGAGAAGCAGACGAGTAAGCAGGGCAACCATAATCGAGCTTAGACAGGACGAGAGAAGAATGTAAAGCAAGGAGAGTGCGCCTATCTGCCCCCCAAGAAGTATGGGACAAGACCCGAAGGAGAGTAAGGGCCTTAGAGCACTCAACACGGAGGTAAGAGATATGGGGAGACCAAGACAAACGAGTGTCAAGGAATAACCCCAAAAGCTTCGCGGAATCTTTGTATTCAAGGGGATGACCATAAAGTGACAAAGAGGGACGAAGAACAACCCGTTTCCGCGTAAATGTCATGGCACAAGTCTTAGAAGTAGAGAACTTGAAGCCATGATCAGTGGCCCAAGACGACACGGCATCAATTGCAAGTTGAAGCCGGCGTTGAAGGAGAGGCGAATCATCACCCTGACAACAAAGGGTAAGATCATCGACATAGAGAGCGGAGAAGACACCAGAAGGAAGAGAGGAAAGAAGACCATTGAGGGCAACCAGAAAAAGAGTAGCGCTCAGAACACTACCCTGGGGCACACCTTCGTATTGCTGAAAAGAGGGAGAGAGAGCGGTACCAAGGCGCACCCGAAAGGAACGACGAGAGAGGAAGCTGCGGAGAAAGAGAGGGAGATGACCACGAAGGCCAAAAGAATGAAGTTGAGATAGGATATGATAACGCCAAGTGGTGTCGTAAGCCTTTTCCAGGTCAAAAAGGACGGCAACAACGGAGGTCTTCGCAGCAAAAGCAGTACGAATATAGACCTCCAAGTTCACCAGGACATCTGTCGTGCTGCGGCACTTGCGGAAACCAAATTGAGAAGGGGAGAGGAGGTGATGGTGTTCCAGGAACCACATCAGACGAACGTTAACCATACGTTCAAAAAGTTTGCAGACACAACTTGTGAGAGCAATAGGGCGAAAGTCCTTAGGGGAAGTACCCAGAGACCCCGGTTTGCGAACAGGGAGGACAACGGCATCGAGCCAATCCTCAGGGACTGACGACGACTCCCAGATCCGATTATACAGACTCAGTAAATACTGAGACGTGCTCGGAGGGAGATGGCGAAGCATCTCATAATGAATACCATCGGAGCCCGCCGCCGTAGAACCGCAGAGGGCCAGAGCAGAACGAAGTTCAGAGAGAGAGAAGGGATCATTATAGGGAAGCTGAAGATGAGTGCAGAAATCTAAAGGACGAGACTCAAGGACAGGTTTACGAAGAAGGAAAGATTGGGGAAGATGAAGACCAGAGCTAACAGAAGAAAAGTGGGAACCCAGTTCGGAAGCGACCTGCAACGGGTCCGCCACAAGAGTATCATGGAGGTGAAGGACCGGTGAAACATCGGGAACGAACTTACCCGCTATCTTGCGGATACGCTTCCAGATCTGGGCCAGAGGGGTTTCGGACGTAAGTGTTGAGACATAAGATGCCCAACATTCACGTTTAGCCGTACGGATGGCCCTACGGGCCACCACACTCGCTTTCCGAAAGAAAAGAAAAGAATCGGTCGTCTGCCTACGGCGGTGCCTCTTCCAGGCTGCACGCTTACAGCGGACAGCCCGAGCACAGTCCGCATTCCACCAGGGAACGCACTTCCGCGGACCCCGAGAGGAAGAGCGAGGAATAGAGCGGAGGGCAGCGTTGAAGACAGTGTCATGAAAAAGGAGGAGAGCGCGAGAGAGAGGCAGAAGGGAGAGGTCAGAGAGAGCAGCACTGAGGGTAAATAGGGTCCAGTCTGCCTTAGCAAACTGCCACCTAGGGAAAGAGAGGGAAGGGCGAAAAGAGAAAAAGGAAACAAGGATGGGGAAATGATCACTTCCATGGAGGTCATCAAGAACCTGCCACGTGAAATCTAAGTAAAGAGAAGAAGAGCAGAGAGAAAGATCAAGACAAGAAAGGGTGCGAGTCCGAGAGTCCAAATGAGTGGGCTCACCAGAATTCAGAAGAGACAGGGAAGAAGATAGGAGAAACGGCTCAAGGAGGCGACCCCGGGTATTCGTCAGAACAGTCACCCCAAAGAGAATGACGACAATTGAAGTCACCCAGCAGGAGCACAGGCTCCGGCAAGGAGTCTAGGAGGTGTTTCAAATCAGGAAGAGAGAGCGGGACACTCGGGGGGAGATAAATGGAACAAACTGTGTACCATTTCCCCACAAAGATACGAGCAGCAGAACAATGGAGAGGCGAAGGAAAAAGTAAAGGAACAAAGGGAACATCCGCACGAATCAAGAGAGCAGAAGAATTAGAAGCCCCAGCAATGGCTGGGGGGGGGGAGAGAAAGGAATAGCCACGAAAACGACCAGGACGAGCACCAAGCATTGGCTCCTGGAGACAGACACAAAGGGGCGAAAACCGCGAAATCAGAAGTTGGAGTTCGAGGAAATTGGCGTAATAACCTCGAATGTTCCATTGAAGAATGGACAACGACGGGAAGAGAAAGGACAAAAACAGAGAACAAGGAAGAAACAAAGGCGAAAGAGCGACAGAGCACGTTAAAGAATATCAGGGTCGGGATCAGGGTCAGCAAAGTCAGGGTTAGGGGGCATGGGTAAACTGAGCAAAGACGGAGGGAAGGAAACGGGAGAACAGATCAGAGGTGGGCGGGCGGGGTCCGGAGGAGGAGGAGGAAGAGGAGGAGACAACGGAGAGGAGCGGTCAAGGACAGCAGTAGGAAGAGGGGGAGTAGAAAGAGGGGAGCGCACCCCAGCAAGAGCAGCAACCGAAAGGGAAGCAGGGGCCAAAGAAACCTCCATAGCAGGAACAGGGGGTGCAACCACTGAAACGGGAGGGGAAGGAGCAACAGAGCCAGAAGTAGGAGCTAAGGAAGAAAGCGAAGCCTTCTTACCCGCCGGGGAAGAGGAAGGAGAGGAGCCAGGCTTACGCTTCTGACTTAAAGAGACAGGTGTCCCAGCAACTACGTACCGGGCAACGGATTCCAGCGTCTCAACAGGAGAAGCCGAACGAGAGCACACACGACGGCCGTTAGGAGAGCGATGGACATCCGCCTGCACCGACAGGCGGCGGGGAGAGCCGAGAGATGGAGGAAGAGGATGGGAAGGAGGATCGGAGGGGGACGAGGAAGAAGACACAGGAGACATGACAGACCGGGTGGAAAGAAGGGGAACCCCAGACAGAGGACCAGGAGGGGGACCCCTCGGGAAAGAACTCAAAGGAACAGAGGAGGGGGCAGTGGGCGTATCAGGGTCCAAGGCCCGGAAACGGTTGAGAGTCTGAGGAAGGGGGGAAGGACGAGGAGAGGAAGAGCGCAACACGCGAGCATAAGAGATGTTAGTATAAGGCGGGAGCCGGCGAACCTGGCGCCTCGCCTCAGGAAAAGACAAACGCTCCCGGTGCTTCAGGTTAAGGACGGCCGCCTCAAGCTTGTAATGGACACAGGCACGGGAGAACGTAGGATGGGCCTCACCGCAGTTGAGGCAGCGAGCTTGGGGAGAAGTGCACTCCGACTTAGAGTGACCTTCACTCCCACACAAAGGACAGAGAGAGACAGTCCCAGAGCAGCGGAGGGCACCATGCCCAAACCTCCAGCACTTATTACAAAGTCGAGGAGAAGGAATATACTCCTGGACAGAGCACCTAGCACCAGCAAGAATGACAGAGGATGGAAGGGTCCTACCATCAAAGGTGATCTTCACAACGCGAAGGGGTTGACGTCGACGACCACGAGGGGGACGAGTAAACGAGTCAACCTGGAGGACAGAATGGCCTTGGGCATCAAGGATATGCCGAATATCATCGTGGCAATCCTGCAGATTCCGAACACCGGTTGCAACATGGGGTGGGAGGAGAATAGTGCCAACACTGGAATTCATCTGAACGTTCTTGGAGACCCGAACAGGGATCTCGCCAAGGCAAGATAAGGCAGCCAAGCGGGAAGCCGCATCCTGAGAAGGAGCAGCAACGACACGTGTACCGAGACGAGTGGGGTTGAAAGTAACACACGCATCCACGGAATCTACAAGATGCCGATGGAGGGAGAAATCGTCAGGAGGCGCAGAATCAAGAGGGAGGAGATCAAAGTATTTGGCCCATGAAGCAGGACCAAACAAGGCCTGATACGCATCAGCACGGGAAGGAATCGAGCGAGTGCGGTTGGGGCGCGAACGGCGTTGAGAACCCCTAGAGAGAGAGGGGTCAAAAGGCGCAGTAGTCACAACGAAAGACTTAGCCACACCAGGGGACGAAGTGGTCACCACCGGGGGCTGGAGGCTCGACCCAACCTCAGAGGAGGGAGGGGAGCTGGGGGAAGAAGTCAGGACGGTCAAAGGAGGAGCAAGGTCGGGGCCCAACGCAGCGGGAGCTACAGAGCCTGGTCTTCCAATACAGGCCGACTCGGGGGCTTGGTCGCCCACCCCACGAGCCTGAGAGGGTACAACGGAAACATTCAACGACATAGAGACGAAAAGTGACAAATTCATCCACGAATGTGCCCCCATACCCACCATGGAGCCACAATTAGAGGCAGGACACCCAACAGGAAGCTATCGCTGATCACGCCGGGGCCCCCTAGGGGTGCGTCGTGAGTATACGCCCCACAAACGCCACCTTAAGAACCGTCAGTCCGTCGAGATCGGGTTCAGCGACGAAAGGGGGATTGACAATAAAAGGTTCCCCTCGCTCGAGACGTCGGGTACTACAGTTCTACGGGTGCAAGAGTATGCCTCCTCAAGCACCCGGGCGTCAAAATAGAAGAAGTCCAAAGAAATAATCCAAAACAAGCAAAAGGTCGGCAGGAAACGACAAGCAGATAGGAGAAGAGGGGGGAGAAAAACGAAACATAAGGAAAAGGAAAAGCGATCCGGCACAATTGGAGAAGACAGCAGCAGGAGTGCAAGGCCAGAAAAGGACAGAGGACTGCCCAACGGAGCATCACACTCCGGCAGCCGTCCACCAAGCCCCCTCACGACGCCAACGGGCCGGAAGGGGAGGGGGAATGCATGAATGAATTAAATATAGGTCAAGATACCCTAATGGGTGAGCGTGGAAGTGGGGATAGGGGAAGAATTAGTGGGGGTGAGAGGAAGGGTTTTCAGTATGAGGTAAAGTGCCAGGGCTAGACCCAGCTGCATGGCATTGAAATCGTTATGACCAGACTAGGCAGTGAAGGCAAGGAATCGGATTTTTGCACCAACATTTCGTCTTTCTGAGCACCCACGGAGATAGCAGCCCTCAGCTGGGTGTGCCCTGGAGGCTCACACCAGATGTGGTCTTAGATCTGCTAATCAGCATCGTGCCCCACCCAAGGCACCAGAAAACGGGAGCTAGTTGGTTCCCATACCCCTAAAGAGGGGGGAGAAGAGTTAGGAGGCTATAGTTGGAAGTTTGGTGATTTGAGTAGTGGTATATTACAGGAGAGGGGTTACGTAAAGGACGGAGCAGGAGGTGGATCGTCGATCAGGTTAAAGAGGTTGTGCGTATGTCTGGGTCAACTTAGGACGTTTCTGAGGAACGCGTCGTAGTTGTCATGATAGGTGAGAATTCTATTGATCTGTTTCTTCCCCATAGTATCCCAGGTTATGTTCAGAGGTGGGATGTTCGCCCACTCATGCAGGGCCTCACTAGTGGTGAAGTCCTGCCAATGGGTATCGAACACCCATCTCAGAGCCCTGTTCTGGGTACGCTGGAGTTTCTTCCTATTTGTTGGTGCTGCAAGTGAGAGTGGGATCGGTGCATATGTTAGGAGTGGGAGAATAAGTGTTTTGTATAGATAGAGCTGGGTGGCTTGGGAGGCATGTTTGAGTGGGAAGAGTTTTGATAGAGCGTTTGAGGCTATAGCTTTCTTGGGTGTTATGTGTGTGTGAAAGCGAAGGTTAAAGTCTAATGTGAGTCCAAGTACTGTGGTGTTGTTGACTCTTGGGATCTGGGTTGCATCTGGTGATTGAGAGTAGAGTTTTACTGGGTCTGGGTTACGTCGTTTGTTGTAGAAAAAGTATGTAATTTTAGACTTGTTGGGGTTTGTTTTTATTCGCCAGTCGTGTTCCCAGAGGGTGACTTTGTCTATTTCTTGTTGTGCTTTCCGTGTGAGGGCGTTAATCGTATAGTCCGAGATCAGTTGGGTTACGTCGTCAGCATAGCAAAGGGTCATTGATGTCCAGTATATTGGGTCAGGAATGTCGTTTATATATAGTATGTATAAGGTTGGTGAGAGAACTGAGCCCTGGGGGACACCTGCATTTAGGTTGAAGTAACCTGACAGCTTGCTGAGGAACTTGATTTGCATCTTTCTATTTGTTAGAAAGCTGCAAAGTAGCCTCTGCATGTTGTCAGATAGTTGAAATAGAGTGCAGAGTTTGTAACGTAGGCCGTCGTGCCAAACAGTGTCAAAAGCTTTTTCGACCTCCTTTGCAATGAGGGCCGTCTTGGCCCTCTGGTGTTTATTTATGGAGAGGTAGTTTGTTATTATGTTCAGTGCGTCTTGTGTTGTAGTGGTGTTGTCTGAAGCCAAATTGTTTGTCTGTCAATATGTTTTTGTGTTCTAGGTGATTCCTGAGTTTATGATTAATGAGTTTTTCGTATACTTTCCCTAATGTCTCTAGTAGGCTGATCGGTCTGTAGTTCTTGGGGTCTGTCGGGGATTTTTGGGGTTTTGGAATGAGGATTGCTGTGGCTTCTTTGAATGGGCTTGGTAAATAACCTGATGCTAGTGAGGCGTTGTAGACGTCTGTGAGTGCAAAGATTAGGGGGTCTGGAAGTTGCTTGAGGAGAGCTTGGCCAATGCCAAAGGCTCCTGGGGCTTTACGTCTGGTGTTCTTGAGCATGAGTTTAACTTCTTCAGGTAGTATTGATTCTGTGAGGTCACTTTCTAAGTCGTCTAGTGTCGTGAGGTCAATAGTAGGGTAGTGTGTGATGGCATGAGGGTTGTGTCGGATCCATGTTTCTACTCTGTTTATGTTTTGTATTGCTGTTGGCTGTGGGGGGTGGGGATTGAAGATGTCCTGCCAGTGTTGTTTGAATATGTCTACTACTTCTGAGGGATCGGTGTAGTTTTGATTGTTGTGAGTGATGTATGTAAAGACAGAAGAGGAGGAGTTTCCCCTGATCCTCTTTATGAAGTTCCAAAATTGTTGTGGAGTTGTTTTTCTTTGTATTTCAGCTTTATGTATGAGTTTCTCCCAGTGGTTAGCATGGTCTTGGTCAAGGCTGTTGAGTACTTGGTTTTTGAGTATAGTGAGGTCTGTGTTTACTTGGTTGTATCTGTGAAGGTTGTGGGTGAATCTGTTGTGGATAGCAGGATAGTAGCCTATTTGTTCTGATCGAAAGAAAAAAGGAGTATCTGGTTTTGTGGGTAGTTTTTGGAATGGTAGCATCAGCTGCTTGTATGATGTTATTCTGGATGGTGAGGATTTGGGAATCTATGTCTGTGTGTGGTTTGTCTTGGAAGTTGTAAGGCTGTGTGCTGGCAGTTAGGTGTTGTTTGAAGGCTTCCCAGTCTGCATTTTGATAGTCATATTGTGGGGTGGCTGGGGTGAATATGGGGTTGCTGGAGAGTGTGAGTGATATGGGTATGTGATCTGAGCCGGTGATGGGTCCGGGTGTGATGTAGTGTTGGAGGTGGGTGCCTGCTCTGTTGGTGAGGATGAGATCTGGTCTCCCAGTTCCATTGTGTGTGTAGGTTGTTTGGAAGTCGGGGCCAAGGAAGGTGAGGTCTTTGTTTTGGTGGAGTTGGTGTAGTTGTTGACCGTGCATGTTGTGTAGGCGATGGTTGAATGTTTGGTGTTTTACATTTAGGTCTGCTAGGAGGAAGACTGGTATGTGTGTGTGGTTGAAGAGAGTGTTTAGGTCCTGGAGGGGGAGACCTAAGTTTGGACGAATGTATGTGGTACCAATGATCATCTGGCTGTGTTGAGTGTGAATGCGGACTGCTAGGAAGTGTTTGTGCTGCCATTTGGCAGTGAGGAGGTCATGTTTATAGCTGTTCTTTATCAGAATAGCAACCCCTTCGTGTGCTTCATCAGGAGATTGGTAGGTTGTGAAGCCAAAATGTCTAATTTTGTGAGAGTTCGTCACGAATGTGCTGTTCAGTAGCAGCACATCCGGTCTTTCATTCTCCACAAAGTTAGCTATTAGGTGTCTGATATTGTAGTAGGCTCTAACGTTAAATTGTGTGATTTTCATTGTTTACTGACTTGATGGGGGAGTGTTTGTGGCGTTTGAACCGGAGAGGTTCTCCTGTGTGGATTGATTCGTTGTGTAGATAGATTTGGTAATTACAGATTTGGGTAGGAGATATGTTTGACGTCCGTTTTGCATGGTTTTTTTATATGAATTTAGGAAGTTTTGGTGTAGGGGTGAGGGAGTGGTCTGGGGAGGTGTTAGTCCTCTTTGCTGAGAAAGACACGTTTTGGGGCTGATTTTGTGGGATTTTGGGCTTTGTACCTGTATGGTATTGGGTTAGGGGCGTGAGGTTGGCTAGCATGTTGGGCGTGAGGTGAGCTGACGTGTTAGGCGTGTGGGCTAAGGTGAGGGAGGTTACATGTTTCTTGGTATCTGATGTCCTTCTTAGTGCTGGGTCGGTTTTCTTGTGTATTGGGGTTGTTCGTCTTGCATGCAGAAATTTTTTGTTTTGTTTTGGTGAGTTTGTTCTTTTCACTTGGAGAGTTCTTTTGTGTTTTGGGGAGCTTGATCTTCTTGACTGAAGAGGGGTAGCTGTCATTGGGAGCGTGGTCTATGAGAAGCAGTTAGAGGCCTGGGTGCCAGGAGAGGATGTAGATGGTTCTGGGTTTGGTGCTTGGGGGGTGTTAAATTTGTTACACACAAGTTTCAAATATCAGAAATTACTTTTTAGTTTTATTAAACATTAGAGATTTTATACAAAATTGGAAAATATTCTGAGTTACTTTACAATTTATTGATATATTTTAGTTTTGTTTTATTACTTTTATAAAACTGTAATATCAATATAGCTATAGTTTAAGTTCTAATTGTAATTAAGAAGCAATAAAATGCTTATCTTCAAACACTAAGACGGTTAGGTGAGGTCGTGGTTTTCTATTCAGCTCTTCAGGTAAACTGATATATTCACAATATATTTGACTACGATTTTATACTCAGTGAAAATAAGTACAATACCTGACTGATATGAATAGTACATAATTGCACTTATTTGTACTGTTACATTTACCTCCCCATTTTCTGAGGACGGGCTGATTTCTACAACTGATAACAACATACAAAATTCTCAGGGAAAATGAGAGGGTTAGGTTATCTTATCTTGAGATGATTTCGGGGCTATTTAGTGTCCCCGCGGCCCGGTCCTCGACCAGGCCTCCACCCCCAGGAAGCAGCCCGTGACAGCTGACTAACACCCAGGAACCTATTTTACTGCTAGGTAACAGGGGCATAGGGTGAAAGAAACTCTGCCCATTGTTTCTCGCCGGCGCCTGGGATCGAACCCAGGACCACAGGATCACAAATCCAGCGTGCTGTCTGCTCGGCCGACCGGCTCCCTGGGTAGCCGAGCTCGACCGGGTAGACAAAGACGGATTATTTAACACGGGCGGTACATGCACAAGGGGACACAGGTGGAAGCTGAGTACCCAATGAGCCACAGAGATATTATTAACAACGTTTTCAATGTCATAGTAGATAGTACATGGAATTCATTAGCTCAGCTCATTAGCCGCAGCTCAACCCCCGCAAGCACAACTTGCGGTCTTCGTGGTGTAGTGGTAAGACACTCGCCTGGCGTTCCGCGAGCGCTATGTCATGGGTTAGTATCCTGGCCGGGGAGGATTTACTGGGCGCAATTCCTTAACTGTAGCCTCTGTTTAACGCAACAGTAAAATGTGTACTTGGATGAAAAAACGATTCTTCGCGGCAGGGGATCGTATTCCAGGGACCGTAGGATTAAGGACTTGCCAGAAACGCTACGCGTACTAGTGGCTGTACAAGAATGTAACAACTCTTGTATATATCTCAAAAAAAAAAAAAAAACTAGGTGAGTACAAGCTAGGACGAAACAATCGCACAAGTGGGACGACCCCACGACCGTGTGGACGACCCCACGACCGTGTGGACGACCCCACGACCGTGTGGACGACCCCACGACCGTGTGGACGACCCCACGACCGTGTGGACGACCCCACGACCGTGTGGACGACCCCACGACCGTGTGGACGACCCCACGACCGTGTGGACGACCCCACGACCGTGTGGACGACCCCACGACCGTGTGGACGACCCCACGACCGTGTGGACGACCCCACGACCGTGTGGACGCCCACGACCGTGTGGACGACCCCACGACCGTGTGGACGACCCCACGACCTTGTGGACGACCCCATGACTGTGTGGACGAATCCACGACCGTCTGGACGCCCACGACCGTCTCGACGAGACTATTTTCGTCCTTTTTACAACATTACAACACAACAAAACTATGGTTTCAGAGATGGCAAATTTGAGACAGTTCTAGGAACCGCCAACGGAAATCAGGCAAGGTAAAGGAAGATGGAAGGATTGTGTTTTTCTGGTCTATCGGAAAGCCTTCAACACAGTACCCCCTCAGGAGACTACTTCACAAATTTAAACCACAGACTTGAAGGAGAGAAAATGTACTTGAGTGGATAGAAGAGAAGCACTGCGACGGACGGCAAAGAGTCACAGTAAGAGGAGCAGCCTCAGAGCGGCGGGATGCTGCCAGAGACGGTCACCAAGGGTCAGTTCTAGGGCCGGTCTTAATCGTAATCAATGTTAACGACCTGCCGGAGAAAACTGACTACTTCCTTTCAATGTTCGCTGATGGGGCCACAATTACTAAGAGGATAAATACAAGGAAAGTCCATGAAACTTCAAAAGGACTTTAGATGTGTCCTTTTAAAGGGCATCATTCAGAAATGCGTGAGCGCACACACACACATTTCATTACAAAATGAAAGTATGGTTCTTCAACTGGCTACTGAAGTTCAACTCTAGTAAGTGCAAAGTAATGAAGCTGGTCACAGGGAACCGGAGACTAGACACAAGTTATCACAAGGGAGTAGAAATCGTATTGTAATCTGACAGTGGAAACACTTGGAAGTTGACATGACCCCCCAACCTGTCATAAAAAGCTAATAAATTGGTAATGTAAGAACTTCCATTTGGAATCTGAACAATGAGACGTTCAGATCTTGTATTTCGCTTATGTAGCACTATTGCTGGAATATGAGGCACCAGTATCGAGTCCTTATCTCGTTAAATATATAACGAAGTTCAAGAATATTTAGAGACATGCCAACGCACTGGTCCCTTAACTGAGAGGTATGAGCGTCGAGGAGAAACTACCGGTGTTCTCTGCCTCACGTTACTCGAAGAGATAAGACACATGGGAGACATGATCACCGCATACAAATACTCAGAATAGAGAGGGCAGGCAAGGAGAGACTATTTAGCAAAGGTAGAACACGAACTTGGACCATTCATGGATACTTACAAAAAGAGCCATCTGTACTATGTGAGAGGTTACAGGAAAATATTCCTCCATAGGGACATGTTGGGGTAATAGAGAGTAAAGACAGCAGAAGCGAGGAGGAAGCACAGGGGAAGAGGAGACAACCAGGGAACCACAGCCCCCAACTCAACAGCCCCGGACGAGAGTGGGGAACTCACAACCAGCACCCCAGCAACCTCAGAGGAGAGGACAATACCCCCATCTTCCTCCCCATGGATACCCCCCTTACCCTGATCCCTCTCTATCCCCATTCAAATGCTCATTCAAAACACCGTACCCTCTCTATCAACCCCTCCCTTACCCCATACCCCTGCTGTACCTCCATTCCCACTCTCCCCTTACCCTCCCTGTCCACCATCACCTATCACTCCCAATCCCTGTCTGTCCTCTCCCTCCTATCGCCCCATTCCCTCTCAACCCCCAACTAATTCACAAATTTCCTCCCCAACCACTGATTTCCCTGCCCCCCCCCCCCCGATTCCAATGCATTCTCCCCAAGCCATGACCTCACCCCTCCTGCTCTCCAGTCCCATGCCCTACACAAGACCCTTTCAGCCACACCACCCCAGACCATCCTTCCCCCCTGCACCAAATCCTCCCAACCCCCCTAATACCCCAGGTCCCCCAGGTCCTTCTTTTTTACATCCTCCCCCCCCCCCAATCCTGCAGACACCCCAAAAACCTTCAACTTCAGTTGAATCAACAGAAACTGAGGATGGACAGAAGAGAATCAGCTTCAAGGTAATGTACTTGATCATAGATGGGATCATAAGCAAGGCAAGTGAACTTAGGGAAAGTCACAATAAGTGAGCCCAGATGTAATTGGACTTATGGAAACATAACTCTCAGCAATCATAACAAATGCCGTGTTTGCCCAGAAATGCAGTGCAATAAGGAAAGAGTGGGAAAGAAGGGGAAAAGGCAGAGTGGCCCTACTGGTGACAAAGAAATGGAATTTCAAGGAAATGGTTATTCCAAGTTGTGAGGGGTTCATAGACTTCATAACAGGCACCATGACGATGGGAGGACTAAGAGTAGTAGTAGCAGTGATATATAACCCGCCACCAAATGACAGACGACCCAGGTAAGAGTATGGTAGTTAACATGGTAGTTAACACTATAATTGAGAGAACAGCCACTACTGCCTGTAGAAATCAATCCCATCTGCTTATGGAGGATTTCAATAACGGAAGGATAGCCTGGGGAAACAAGGAACCGCATGGAGGTGAGGAAATATGGAGAGCTAAACTGTTGTAAATGGCGACAAGAAACTTTTTAAGTCAGCATGTCGGGGGATCCACAAGAATGAGAAGCAATGATGAACCAGCGAGACTTAACCTAGTCTTCACTCTGAACGACTCAGACATAAGAGATATCGGTTTCGAGCCTCCCGGGGGAATGAGTCACCTTAAAAGTACGAAAATGAGTTTTGGAGAACTCCTATTTCAACTAAGCCCTGATGCTAAGAATATAGTTAGAGGGATAGAAGCCCTAAACCAGAAAATAATAAATACAGAATATGCGGTCATATTCAATGATACATGTTTGAAAGAAAACCTGCTGCCAGTATACACCAATATATATATATATATATATATATATATATATATATATATATATATATATATATATATATATATATATATATATATATATATATATATATATATATATATATATATATATATATATATATATATATATATATATATATATATATATATATATATATATATATATATATATATATATATATATATATATATATATATATATATATATATATATATATATATATATATATATATATATATATATATATATATATATATATATATATATATATATATATATATATATATATATATATATATATATATATATATCGTACCTAGTAGCCAGAACGCAATTCTCAGCCTACTATGCAAGGCCCGATTTGCCTAACAAGCCAAGTTTTCATGAACTAATTGTTTTCGACGACCTAACCTACCTAACCCAACCTAACCTAACTTTTTCGGCTACCTAACCTAACCTAACCTATAAAGATAGGTTAGGTTAGGTTAGGTAGGGTTGGTTAGGTTCGGTCATATAACTACGTAAATTTTAACTTCAATAAAAAAAAATTGACCTTATACATAATGAAATGGGTAGCTTAATCATTTCATAAGAAAAAAATTAGAGAAAATATATTAATTCAGGAAAACTTGGTTTATTAGGCAAATCGGGCCTTGCATAATAGGCTGAGAAGTGCGTTCTGGCTACTAGGTACGACATTATATATATATATATATATATATATATATATATATATATATATATATATATATATATATATATATATATATATATATAACGTGGAAATCATTATATATATATATATATATATATATATATATATATATATATATATATATATATATATATATATGCAAACAAGCCTGAATGGTCCCCAGGACTATATACAACTGAAAACTCACACCCCAGAAGTGACTCGAACCCATACTCCCACAACTGGTATGTACAGGGACGCCTTAATCCGCTTGACCATCACGACCGGACATAAGGAAGTGATAGCCGAGGCTATATGAACCACTTCCCCGCCGGCACTCGGATGGTAATCTTGGGCATAGCATTTTATCAAATCACCTCATTCTTTGGGGCACACGTGAGGAACACAAATGCAAACAAGCCTGAATGGTCCCCAGGACTATATACAACTGAAAACTCACACCCCAGAAGTGACTCGAACCCATACTCCCACAACTGGTATGTACAGGGACGCCTTAATCCGCTTGACCATCACGACCGGACATAAGGAAGTGATAGCCGAGGCTATATGAACCACTTCCCCGCCGGCACTCGGATGGTAATCTTGGGCATAGCATTTTATCAAATCACCTCATTCTTTGGGGCACACGTGAGGAACACAAATGCAAACAAGCCTGAATGGTCCCCAGGACTATATACAACTGAAAACTCACACCCCAGAAGTGACTCGAACCCATACTCCCACAACTGGTATGTACAGGGACGCCTTAATCCGCTTGACCATCACAACCGGACATAAGGAAGTGATAGCCGAGGCTATATGAACCACTTCCCCGCCGGCACTCGGATGGTAATCTTGGGCATAGCATTTTATCAAATCACCTCATTCTTTGGGGCACACGTGAGGAACACAAATGCAAACAAGCCTGAATGGTCCCCAGGACTATATACAACTGAAAACTCACACCCCAGAAGTGACTCGAACCGGTCATGTCCGGTCGTGATGGTCAAGCGGATTAAGGCGTCCCTGTACATACCAGTTGTGGGAGTATGGGTTCGAGTCACTTCTGGGGTGTGAGTTTTCAGTTGTATATAGTCCTGGGGACCATTCAGGCTTGTTTGCATTTGTGTTCCTCACGTGTGCCCCAAAGAATGAGGTGATTTGATAAAATGCTATGCCCAAGATTACCATCCGAGTGCCGGCGGGGAAGTGGTTCATATAGCCTCGGCTATCACTTCCTTATGTCCGGTCGTGATGGTCAAGCGGATTAAGGCGTCCCTGTACATACCAGTTGTGGGAGTATGGGTTCGAGTCACTTCTGGGGTGTGAGTTTTCAGTTGTATATAGTCCTGGGGACCATTCAGGCTTGTTTGCATTTGTGTTCCTCACGTGTGCCCCAAAGAATGAGGTGATTTGATAAAATGCTATGCCCAAGATTACCATCCGAGTGCCGGCGGGGAAGTGGTTCATATAGCCTCGGCTATCACTTCCTTATGTCCGGTCGTGATGGTCAAGCGGATTAAGGCGTCCCTGTACATACCAGTTGTGGGAGTATGGGTTCGAGTCACTTCTGGGGTGTGAGTTTTCAGTTGTATATAGTCCTGGGGACCATTCAGGCTTGTTTGCATTTGTGTTCCTCACGTGTGCCCCAAAGAATGAGGTGATTTGATAAAATGCTATGCCCAAGATTACCATCCGAGTGCCGGCGGGGAAGTGGTTCATATAGCCTCGGCTATCACTTCCTTATGTCCGGTCGTGATGGTCAAGCGGATTAAGGCGTCCCTGTACATACCAGTTGTGGGAGTATGGGTTCGAGTCACTTCTGGGGTGTGAGTTTTCAGTTGTATATAGTCCTGGGGACCATTCAGGCTTGTTTGCATTTGTGTTCCTCACGTGTGCCCCAAAGAATGAGGTGATTTGATAAAATGCTATGCCCAAGATTACCATCCGAGTGCCGGCGGGGAAGTGGTTCATATAGCCTCGGCTATCACTTCCTTATGTCCGGTCGTGATGGTCAAGCGGATTAAGGCGTCCCTGTACATACCAGTTGTGGGAGTATGGGTTCGAGTCACTTCTGGGGTGTGAGTTTTCAGTTATATATATATATATATATATATATATATATATATATATATATATATATATATATATATATATATATATATATATATATGTCGTACCTAGTAGCCAGAACGCACTTCTCAAGCTAATCAATGCAAGGCCCGATTTGCCTAATATGCTAAATTTTTCTGAATTAATATATTTTCTCTAATTTTTTTCTTATGAAATGATAAAGCTACCCATTTCATTATGTATGAGGTCAATTTTTTTTTATTGGAGTTAAAATTATCGTAGATATATGACCGAACCTAACCATCCCTACCTAACCTAATCTAACCTATCTTTATAGGTTAGGTTAGGTTAGGTAGCCGAAAAAGTTAGGTTAGGTTAGGTTAGGTATGTTAGGTAGTCGAAAAACAATTAATTCATGAAAACTTGGCTTATTAGGCAAATCGGGCCTTGCATAGTAGGCAGTGTATAAATATATATATATATGTCGTACCTAGTAGCCAGAACGCACTTCTCAGCCTACTATGCAAGGCCCGATTTGCCTAATAAGCCAAGTTTTCATGAACTAATTGTTTTTCGACTACCTAACCTACCTAACCTAACCTAACGTAACTTTTTCGGCTACCTAACCTAACCTAACCTATAAAGATAGGTTAGGTTAGGTTAGGTAGGGTTGGTTAGGTTTGGTCATATATCTACGTTAATTTTAACTCCAATAAAAAAAAATTGACCTCATACATAATGAAATGGGTAGCTTTATCATTTCATAAGAAAAAAAATAGAGAAAATATTTTAATTCATGAAAACTTGGCTTATTAGGCAAATCTGGCCTTGCATAGTAGGCTGAGAAGTGCGTTCTGGCTACTAGGTACGACATATATATATATATATATATATATATATATATATATATATATATATATATATATATTTTATTAAATATGACCGAAAAAGTAAGATTAATAATTCTAACACGAATTTTCTCAATCTTTCGTACATTATGCTTCACTGTTGGAGGTAAATCAAAAATCACTTCTCCAAAATTCATTTTTATTTCTAGTCTGACGCGACACGGGCGCGTTTCGTAAAACTTATTACATTTTCATTTGACAAAAATCAGAGGATACAACTGACGATTTACTATAAAACCAGAAAAACGGCCAGCCTACTCATGAGAAACTCTCCAGACACGAAACAGAACGCTTTAAAAGAGACTAACGTCGTCTATGCCTTCAAATGCCCACTTGGGGACTGTAAGCTCCAAAAAACCCAGTATATAGGCAAGACAACAACATCTCTTTCTAGGCGTTTAACGATGCATAAACAACAGGGCTCCATTAAGGAACATATAATCTCTTCCCATAACCAAACCATCGCCAGAGAAATCCTAGTAAACAACACAGAAATCATCGATAGATACAGCGATAGCAGGCGGCTCGACGTTTGCGAGGCACTACACATCAAGAAGTCAACACCAGCAATCAACAGCCAATTATTGCACAACTATATTCTACCCACCTCAAGACTCCGCTCCAATATAGAAGCATCAAGAAATATGGACCAATAGGCTTTCTACAAACACTTCTATTCAATATCCATTGTTTCGTGTTCTGTCTTGTGTTGATACTTTTAATACCCTATTAATATCCTCTAATGCCACATCATCCTTCCCACCTTACTCAAATGTAATGCCACATTACCCTTCCCACCTCACTCAAATGTAGATATAAAACAGGGAAACGCAAGTTCTAATCAGTTGTGTATTTGTGAAGTCTTTGAAAATGTAATAAGTTTTACGAAACGCGCCCGTGTCGCGTCAGACTAGAAATAAAATGAATTTTGGAGAAGTGATTTTTGATTTACCTCCAACAGTGAAGCATAATGTACGAAAGATTGAGAAAATTCGTGTTAGAATTATTAATCTTACTTTTTCGGTCATATTTAATAAAATATGTCTACAGGAAAGACTGCTACCAAAATATACTAATATATATATATATATATATATATATATATATATATATATATATATATATATATATATATATATATATATATATATATATATATATATAACTGAAAACTCACACCCCAGAAGTGACTCGAACCCATACTCCCAGGAGCAACGGTATGTACAAGACGCCTTAATCCACTTGACCATCACGACCGGACAAAATGAGGTGATAGCCGAGGCTATTTGAACCACCCCACCGCCGGCACTCGGATAGTAATCTTGGGCATAGCATTTGCATATTGTCCTGGGAACCATTCAGGCTTGTTCGCATTTGTGTTCCTCACGTGTGCCCCAAAGAATGAGGTGATTTGGTAAAATGCTATGCCCAAGATTACTATCCGAGTGCCGGCGGTGGGGTGGTTCAAATAGCCTCGGCTATCACCTCATTTTGTCTCGTCGTGATGGTCAAGTGGATTAAGGTGTCTTGTACATACCAGTTACGTTGCTCCTGGGAGTATGGGTTCGAGTCACTTCTGGGGTGTGAGTTTTCAGTTGCATATTGTCCTGGGGACCATTCAGGCTTGTTCGCATATATATATATATATATATATATAAATATATATATATATATATATATATATATATATATATATATATATATATATATATATATATATATATATCTACATTTGAGTGAGGTGGGAAGGGTGATGTGGCATTACATTTGAGTAAGGTGGGAAGGATGATGTGGCATTAGAGGATATTAATAGGGTATTAAAAGTATCAACACAAGACAGAACACGAAACAATGGATATTGAATAGAAGTGTTTGTAGAAAGCCTATTGGTCCATATTTCTTGATGCTTCTATATTGGAGCGGAGTCTTGAGGTGGGTAGAATATAGTTGTGCAATAATTGGCTGTTGATTGCTGGTGTTGACTTCTTGATGTGTAGTGCCTCGCAAACGTCGAGCCGCCTGCTATCGCTGTATCTATCGATGATTTCTGTGTTGTTTACTAGGATTTCTCTGGCGATGGTTTGGTTATGGGAAGAGATTATATGTTCCTTAATGGAGCCCTGTTGTTTATGCATCGTTAAACGCCTAGAAAGAGATGTTGTTGTCTTGCCTATATACTGGGTTTTTTGGAGCTTACAGTCCCCAAGTGGGCATTTGAAGGCATAGACGACGTTAGTCTCTTTTAAAGCGTTCTGTTTCGTGTCTGGAGAGTTTCTCATGAGTAGGCTGGCCGTTTTTCTGGTTTTATAGTAAATCGTCAGTTGTATCCTCTGATTTTTGTCTGTAGGGATAACGTTTCTATTAACAATATCTTTCAGGACCCTTTCCTCTGTTTTATGAGCTGTGGAAAAGAAGTTCCTGTAAAATAGTCTAATAGGGGGTATAGGTGTTGTGTTAGTTGTCTCTTCGGAGGTTGCATGGCTTTTCACTTTCCTTCTTATGATGTCTTCGATGAAACCATTGGAGAAGCCGTTATTGACTAGAACCTGCCTTACCCTACAGAGTTCTTCGTCGACTTGCTTCCATTCTGAGCTGTGGCTGAGAGCACGGTCGACGTATGCGTTAACAACACTCCTCTTGTACCTGTCAGGGCAGTCGCTGTTGGCATTTAGGCACATTCCTATGTTTGTTTCCTTTGTGTAGACTGCAGTGTGGAAACCTCCGCCCTTTTCCATGACTGTTACATCTAGAAAAGGCAGCTTCCCATCCTTTTCCGTCTCGTAAGTGAAACGCAGCACGGAACTCTGCTCAAATGCCTCCTTCAGCTCCTGCAGATGTCTGACATCAGGTACCTGTGTAAAAATGTCGTCAACATACCTGCAGTATATGGCCGGTTTCAAGTTCATGTCGACTAAGACTTTTTGCTCGATGGTACCCATGTAGAAGTTTGCAAACAGGACACCTAGGGGAGAACCCATAGCGACCCCATCTACTTGCTTATACATGTGCCCATCCGGGCTCAAGAAGGGTGCCTCTTTAGTACAAGCTTGGAGTAGTTTCCTCAGAATACTTTCTGGCATGTCAAGAGGAGTACAGGCTGGATCACGATACACTCTGTCGGCTATCATTCCGATTGTCTCGTCCACAGACAATCTATACCCCCTATTAGACTATTTTACAGGAACTTCTTTTCCACAGCTCATAAAACAGAGGAAAGGGTCCTGAAAGATATTGTTAATAGAAACGTTATCCCTACAGACAAAAATCAGAGGATACAACTGACGATTTACTATAAAACCAGAAAAACGGCCAGCCTACTCATGAGAAACTCTCCAGACACGAAACAGAACGCTTTAAAAGAGACTAACGTCGTCTATGCCTTCAAATGCCCACTTGGGGACTGTAAGCTCCAAAAAACCCAGTATATAGGCAAGACAACAACATCTCTTTCTAGGCGTTTAACGATGCATAAACAACAGGGCTCCATTAAGGAACATATAATCTCTTCCCATAACCAAACCATCGCCAGAGAAATCCTAGTAAACAACACAGAAATCATCGATAGATACAGCGATAGCAGGCGGCTCGACGTTTGCGAGGCACTACACATCAAGAAGTCAACACCAGCAATCAACAGCCAATTATTGCACAACTATATTCTACCCACCTCAAGACTCCGCTCCAATATAGAAGCATCAAGAAATATGGACCAATAGGCTTTCTACAAACACTTCTATTCAATATCCATTGTTTCGTGTTCTGTCTTGTGTTGATACTTTTAATACCCTATTAATATCCTCTAATGCCACATCATCCTTCCCACCTTACTCATATATATATATATATATATATATATATATATATATATATATATATGAATGACTAATATGGAAAGACAGTCTCGTTACTATTATTAAATTGACTTGTTCATTACCCAGAGTTCAAGGTTGTCTCTAAGACCTACATTATTCAAATGTAAAACAGCAATCGATGAGAATAAGACCGGATGAGACGATAGTGAAATAGTTAGCTCTGGGTTATTACTATCATTACGTAACGTGGAAAACGTCTTTCTGTCTGATGGTTATCTTGAGGTTATTTTGAGATGATTTCGGGGCTTTAGTGTCCCCGCGGCCCGGCCCTCGACCAGGCCTCCACCCCCAGGAAGCAGCCCGTGACAGCTGACTAACTCCCAGGTACCTATTTACTGCTAGGTAACAGGGGCATTTAAGGTGAAAGAAACTTTGCCCATTTGTTTCTGCCTCGTGCGGGAATCGAACCCGCGCCACAGAATTACGAGTCCTGCGCGCTATCCACCAGGCTACGAGGCCCCTTTGATCAAATAGATTTGATTTGATCAAATGATCAAATAGCATTTTTGAAAAAATTACATCAGCTTGGTCTTATGCCATTCCCAGCAAACAATTTTAGGTTGCCACAACATATCTGGAAAGTATTTGAAAGTATTGGAAACGTTTGTTTTATCGTATCAGATACGATATTGTGTGTGGACTTAAATAGGTTTCCAAAACTTATAACCAAGACATATGTATCTAACACTAATTTGAGATGTTGTGGCAACTTTACACTCCTAACATGAGTCATTCATAATCCATTCATATACCAATATGAATCTCTTATGAAAGGTTTGAGCCAATAATCTGAACCCTTTTCACATCTTTGTGTTTAAAGTTAAATTTCTTGAAATTAAATTATATTTTATATTATATTATTTTTATTATAATTTATATTACATTATTATTTTCAATTTAAATATTAAAACCAATTGAAGGGTAAAAAAAATCTAATAATTTATATTTCTTTTATTATTTACTAACAATTATAATTATTTACTAACGGAGTGAGGGGAGGCTGTACTTCGGAGAGTGGCGGCTGTGGCGGACAGTGGTGGCGGTGGCGGATAGTGGCGGCGGGCGGACATTGGCGGCGGGCGGACAGTGGCGGCGGCGGGCGGACAGTGGCGGCGGGCGGACAGTGGCGGCGGTGGCGGATAGTGGCGGCTGTGGCGGATAGTGGCGGCGGGCGGACCGTGGCGGCTTTGGCGGCGGTGGTGGACAGTGGCGGCGGCGGTGGTGGACAGTGGCGGCGGGCGGACAGTGGCGGCGGCGGGCGGACAGTGGCGGCGGCGGGCGGACAGTGGTGGCGGCGGGCGGACAGTGGTGGCGGCGGGCGGACAGTGGTGGCGGCGGGCTGACAGTGGAGGCGGCGGGCGGACAGTGGTGGCGGCGGGCGGACAGTGGTGGCGGCGGGCGGACAGTGGTGGCGGCGGGCGGACAGTGGTGGCGGCGGGCGGACAGTGGTGGCGGCGGGCGGACAGTGGTGGCGGTGGCAGACAGTGGTGGCGGTGGCAGACAGTGGTGGCGGTGGCGGACAGTGGTGGCGGTGGCGGATAGTGGCAGCAGGCGGACAGTGGCGGCGGGCGGACAGTGGCGGCGGTGGCGGATAGTGGCGGCGGGCGGACAGTGGCGGCGGGCGGACAGTGGCGGCGGTGGCGGATAGTGGCGGCGGGCGGACAGTGGCGGCGGGCGGACAGTGGCGGCGGTGGCGGATAGTGGCGGCGGGCGGACAGGGCGGCAGCGGGCGGACAGTGGCGGCGGGCGGACAGTGGCGGCGGGAGGACAGTAGCGGCGGTGGCGGATAGTGGCGGCGGGCGGACAGTGGCGGCGGGCGGACAGTGGCGGCTGTGGCGGATAGTGGAGGCGGGCGGACCGTGGCGGCTTTGGCGGCGGTGGTGGACAGTGGCGGCGGTGGTGGACAGTGGCGGCGGCGGGCGGACAGTGGCGGCGGCGGGCGGACAGTGGCGGCGGCGGGCGGACAGTGGCGGCGGCGGGCGGACAGTGGCGGCGGCGGGCGGACAGTGGCGGCGGCGGGCGGACAGTGGCGGCGGCGGGCGGACAGTGGCGGCGGCGGGCGGACAGTGGTGGCGGCGGGCGGACAGTGGAGGCGGCGGGCGGACAGTGGAGGCGGCGGGCGGACAGTGGAGGCGGCGGGCGGACAGTGGAGGCGGCGGGCGGACAGTGGAGGCGGCGGGCGGACAGTGGTGGCGGCGGGCGGACAGTGGTGGCGGCGGGCGGACAGTGGTGGCGGCGGGCGGACAGTGGTGGCGGTGGCAGACAGTGGAGGCGGTGGCGGACAGTGGCGGCGGTGGCGGACAGTGACGGCGGTGGCGGACAGTGGCGGCGGTGGCGGACAGTGGCGGCGGTGGCGGACACTGGCGGCTGTGTCTGGCGGTGGTGGCGGGCGGTGGCGGCGTCTGTGATGAGTGGTGGCGGCTGGCGGTGGTGGGTGGTGGTGGCGGCGGTGGTGGTGGGTGGTGGTGGCGGCGGCGGCGGCTGGTGGTGGTGGGTGGTGGCGGCGGTGGTGGTGGGTGGTGGTGGCGGCGGCAGCTGGTGGTGGTGGTGGGTGGTGGCGGCGGGTGGTGGGTGGCGGCGGCGGCGGCTGGTGGTGGTGGGTGGTGGCGGCGGGTGGTGGGTGGTGGCGGCTGTGGTGGGTGGTGGCGGCGGGTGGTGGGTGGCGGCGGCGGCTGGTGGTGGTGGGTGGTGGCGGCGGGTGGTGGGTGGTGGCGGCTGTGGTGGGTGGTGGCGGGCGGTGGCGGGCGGTGGCGGGCGGTGGCGGGCGGAGGCGGCTGTGGTGGGTGGTGACGATCGGCGGTGGGGGGGGCTGGTGGCGGCTGGCGGTGGCGACTGTGGCAACGGGCGGTGACGGCTGATAGCGGGCGGTGGTGGCGGCTGGTGGCAGGTGGTGGTGGCGGTGGTGGCGGCTGGTGGTGGCGGCTGGTGGTGGTGGCAGCTGGTGGCGGTGATGGCGGCTGGTGGTGGTGGCAGCTGGTGGCGGTGATGGCGGCTGGTGGTGGTGGTGGTGGCGGCTGGTGGTGGTGGCAGCTGGTGGCGGTGATGGCGGCTGGTGGTGGTGGCAGCTGGTGGCGGTGATGGCAGCTGGTGGTGGTGGTGGTGGTGGCGGCTGGTGGTGGTGGCAGCTGGTGGCGGCTGGTGGCGGTGATGGCGGCTGGTGGTGGTGGTGGTGGTGATGGCGGCTGGTGGCGGGCGGTGGCGGGCGGTGGCGGCTTGTGGCGGCTGGTGGTGGCGGCGGTGGTGGGTGGTGGTGGTGGTGGTGGTGGTGGGTGGTGGTGGTGGCTGTGGTGGGTGGTGGCGGTGGTGTCGGCGGCGGCTGTGGTGGGTGGTGGCGGCGGCGGCGATGATGGGTGGTGGCGGCGGCGGCGGTGATGGGTGGTGGCGGCGGTGGTGGTGGGTGGTGGTGGCGGCGGCAGCTGGTGGTGGTGGGTGGTGGTGGTGGGTGGTGGCGGCGGGTGGCGGTGGTGGGTGGCGGTGGTGGGTGGCGGTGGCTGGTGGCGGCTGGTGGTGGGTGGTGGCGGCGGGTGGTGAGTGGCGGTGGCTGGTGGCGGGCGGTGGCTGGTGGCGGGTGGCGGCTGGTGGCGGGTGGCGGCTGGTGGTGGGTGGTGGCGGGTGGCGGCTGGTGGTGGGTGGTGGCGGCGGGTGGTGAGTGGCGGTGGTGGGTGGTGGTGGCTGGTGGCGGCGGGTGGCGGCTGGTGGTGGGTGGTGGCGGGTGGCGGCTGGTGGTGGGTGGTGGCGGGTGGCGGCTGGTGGTGGGTGGCGGGTGGCGGCTGGTGGCGGGTGGTGGCGGGTGGCGGCTGGTGGCGGGTGGTGGGTGGCTGGTGGCGGCGGGTGGTGGGTGGTGGCGGCGGGTGGTGAGTGGCGGTGGCTGGTGGCGGGCGGTGGCTGGTGGCGGGTGGCGGCTGGTGGCGGGTGGCGGCTGGTGGTGGGTGGTGGCGGGTGGCGGCTGGTGGTGGGTGGTGGCGGCGGGTGGTGGGTGGCTGGTGGCGGCTGGTAGTGGGTGGTGGCGGCGGGTGGTGAGTGGCGGTGGCTGGTGGCGGGCGGTGGCTGGTGGCGGGTGGCGGCTGGTGGCGGGTGGCGGCTGGTGGTGGGTGGTGGCGGCGGGTGGTGAGTGGCGGTGGTGGGTGGTGGTGGCTGGTGGCGGCGGGTGGCGGCTGGTGGTGGGTGGTGGCGGGTGGCGGCTGGTGGTGGGTGGTGGCGGGTGGCGGCTGGTGGTGGGTGGCGGATGGCGGCGGGTGGCGGCTGGTGGCGGGTGGTGGCGGGTGGCGGCTGGTGGCGGGTGGTGGCGGCTGGTGGTGGGTGGTGGCGGGTGGCGGCTGGTGGTGGGTGGCGGCGGGTGGTGGGTGGTGGCGGCGGGTGGTGAGTGGCGGTGGGTGGTGGCGGGTGGCGGTGGGTGGTGGCGGCTGGTGGTGGGTGGCGGCTGGTGGTGGGTGGCGGGTGGCGGCTGGTGGTGGGTGGCGGGTGGCGGTTGGTGGTGGGTGGCGGCGGGTGGCGGCTGGTGGTGGGTGGTGTCGGGTGGCGGCTGGTGGTGGGTGGCGGCTGGTGGTGGGTGGTGGGTGGTGGCGGCTGGTGGTGGGCGGCGGGTGGCGGCTGGTGGCGGCCAGCTGGGACACACCCTTCACCACTGAAGGTCTGAGTACAACTAACCATGTCTCTCTCACCCACCAGCCCAGTGTTGCCAGCTCGCGCTCTCAAAATGTTTCCTTCAAAGATTGTATATTATCTTTGAACAACAAGTTTGATTATCAAGGAAATAATGCATATATTATTGTCACATTAATACTGTGCAATATCTTATTACATTCCTGCTAAATAATTATAATTTGAAACAGGACAAAAAATCCAACATATATATAAAAACCAACATTAGAGATCACGAGGCCTAGGCCTCGCCTGTGACCACACATCCTGCCTCCCTGGCCTGCTACCCTCTCACACCTCACACTCTTAACTCTCTCATAATCACTCTCACTCTCTTACTCTGTCACTCTTACTCTCTGTCACTCTTACTCTCTGTCACTCTTACTCTCTGTCACTCTTACTCTCTGTCACTCTTACTCTGTCACTCTTACTCTCTGTCACTCTTACTCTCTGTCGCTCTTACTCTCTGTCACTCTTACTCTCTGTCACTCTTACTCTCTGTCACTCTTACTCTCTGTCACTCTTACTCTGTCATTCTTACTCACTCTCAGTCACCCTTACCCATTCATACTCACTCTCTCACTCTTACTCTCATACTCTTACTCTCAATTACTCTTACTCTCAATTACTCTTACTCTCAATCACTCTTACTCCCAATCACTCCTACTCCCAATCACTCCTACTCTCAATCACTCCTACTCTCATTCTTACTCTTACTCCTACTCCCAATCACTCTTACTCTCAATCACTCTTTTTCTCATTCTTACTCTTACTCTCACTCTTACTCTTACTCCCAATCACTCTTACTCTCAATCACTCTTACTCTCATTCTTACTCTTACTCACTCTTACTCTCAATCACTCTTATTCTCATTCTTACTCCTACTCCCAATCACTCTTACTCCCAATCACTCTTACTCTCAATCACTCTTACTCCCAATCACTCTTACTCTCAATCACTCTTACTCTCAATCACTCTTACTCTCAATCACTCTTACTCTCAATCACTCTTACTCTCATTCTTACTCTTACTCACTCTTATTCTCATTCTTACTCCTACTCCCAATCACTCTTACTCTCAATCACTCTTACTCCCAATCACTCTTACTCTCAATCACTCTTACTCTCAATCACTTTTACTCTCAATCACTCTTACTCTCAATCACTCTTACTCTCACTAACTCTCAATCACTCTTACTCTCATTCTTACTCCTACTCACTCTTACTCTCAATCACTCTTATTCTCATTCTTACTCCTACTGTCACTCTAACTCCTACTCCCAATCACTCTTACTCCCAATCACTCTTACTCTCAATCACTCTTACTCCCAATCACTCTTACTCTCAATCACTCTTACTCTCAATCACTCTTACTCTCAATCACTCTTACTCTCAATCACTCCTACTCTCACTAACTCTCAATCACTCTTACTCTCATACTCACCCTTACTCTCAATCACTTTACTCTCACTCTTACTCATTCTGTCACCCTTACTCTCACTCTTACTCACTCTGTCACTCTTACTCACTCTCAGTCACTCTTACTTATACTCACTCTTACTCACACTTACACACTCTCTGGCACTCTCACTCACCTTCAGTCACTCTTACTCACTCTTACCCTCTCTCGCTCACTCTTACTCACTCTAGTTAATAAGAACACGCCAATATAAGACAACAAAACGTTTTCAGATTCTTTCTCACCACTTTCCAGCAACTTTTATAATTTATATAAATTATCTTAGGGAATAATACATAAATTATATATTTAAACATGATATTAGTGTTTAGTGGAATGCATAAGGAGTCAAATTGTGTTAAAAAGAGCGATTTTTAGAAAATTTGGAAAACTACTTTTTTCTGTTCATATTATAACTAAATGGATTTTAAAGGTTTCACTCAGCCAATATATATCATTCACAATTTATTAATGAATTTTACAAAAAAACACCATAAATTTTATATTTAAACATGTAAAAACTATTTGTTTTACATTTGGAAGAAAATAATTGTAGAAAAACTATTTATAATTAAACCTTTGTGTTTGGATTTTTTGAGTAAAAGTTTCTCAAAGGCTCTCCTGCACCATTCTCAATGCAAATCATTCCCACACCTATGGGAAGAGATAGGCGAACGTTGTGTAGATGATTTGTGTTTGCTGGGTTAGGACTGTATTGCACTGTACACAACAGTAGACTCGTAATATCATAGCAAGACAATGTCGCAAAATGTTCAACGCTTTTATACTGAAGGAGTGAGTGAGACACTTAGTAACGTAACGTGGAAATCAACTTTCTGTCCAATGTCCGAATATCATTATTGAAATGTGAACCACGTTTAGCCAAACACAATATCTCCATAACATCTCTTACCATATAATATTACTGTTTACAGTTTTAGCCTCTGTAACAGTTGTAACGTAGCGTAACGCTGATATCATAAACTTTCTGCAGTCCAAAATATCATTCTGTCTCTCTCTCGCTCTATTAAGATCATTATATAAGGGAAAAGTAACATCATTTCCTTTCTCCTGATGCCTCTGTTCATGTATCTTTTTTTTTTCCTTTCACTTAGACGCACAGCTCACCAGAGGAAGGAAGACTAATGTAAATTTTCGACCCCCGTCACTCTTACCCTTTATTTACATTCCAAACACAATAAATATTAGCACATGCTTGTTTAGTTCTTCTATCCCATAACGTAACGTAAAGGGAAAACTTCTTTCTGTCTGTCTGATGATCAAATACTATTTGAAAAAATGACGTTAGGTTGGTCTTATGCCATTAGGTCTGTATGGCACTGCACGCAACAGTAGGCTTGTAATTTCTTAGCAAGACAATGTCACAGAATGTTCAAGGCTCTTATACTGAATGAGTAAAACATCAATCCGTCTCGTTAGGGTCTGACCTTCGTGTCGCTCCTTAGCGCTGAGTTTTCACTCGTCATCCTCCTTCTCTCTCATCACCCATTAGTGCTCGATTTAGCAGAAAAAAAACAGAGACTGGTGACTGTGTGCCAGTTTTAGCCCTCTGTAACACATTGTAACGTAACGCGGAAATCATCTTTTTGCAATCCAAAATAAAATTATGAAATGTAAAGTGAGATTAGTCCAGCTCCATAACATCTCTTATCATATATATAAATATTACCGTCTTCCAGTTTAGCTCTCTGTAACACAATGTAATGTAACGTGGAAATTATCTTTCTGCTGCTGTCCAAAATATGCCACATGACTGAGGGAGCGAGCATTCGAGTTGTGTACCTCTCAATGTCTGACTATCACATGACTGGGTTAATGACCACATTATCTCACACTATACCTGCTCCTGCTTACCCCTTACACGTAGTAACGTAATGTGGAAAACAACTTTCTGTCTGATGTCCAAATAACATTATATCGTTACGTATTGTAACGTAACGTGGAAATCTTCTTTCTGTCCAATGACCATATAATATTTTTGAAAAATGTGTAGTTTTGTAGATTTAATTTTAAACAAAGGTGGGCCACCAGTCCACGAACTAAGAGGGGAGAATTAGGACGAAAGACATTGTGAAATATGCTCAGAAGAGTTTGGGGAGAAGTGTTCACCACCTACAAATTCTAATATTTTTTGTTAACTGCGTGATCACAACATATACCTCCTGATCTCTTGTTCTGCCTCGCACTAGTCAATAAACCCAATTTTGTGTCATTTCTTGACTAAAATAGCACTCCGAAACATCTTTGCACTTTTAATTTTTCATTGACACGTGCACAGCCATCAAAGGGAATTACACTACTGCACGGACGTCTTGCGTGTCAAATAATAATAGGTCCTTACCTAGCTTATCATTTTCTTTGAGAAACTTATATGTGATAATCATATCTCCAGAGGTCACACAATAACCCACACATCACCCAATCTTCTGTTTTATAATCACAGCTCGCATCTAATTTACTGTTATTTTTTTGCAGAAACTATGTTTTGAGAATACGCACAATGTCAGCAATTACTATTCGTATCATCAAATTCTTTTCAGTCATCAAAACAAGCAGAGGTGCAGCATAATCCACTAAAGATCTGATGTATGCAAGGTACATCATTTTGACAATACTGACACTGACCCGCCTTAGCGAGATGACTGTGCTAACAGTAGCCCCAGCGAAAACATAGACTTTTAATATCGTAGCAAGACAATGACACAGAATGTTCAGCACTCTTAATAATTTTATTCAAGCACTGATAACATAGCATAATGTAAGATTTTTTTTCACATTTCATATCGCATGTGTATATTTAGTTTTAACAAAAAGTGAAACACGAGAGCATGAACTAATAAGGTTGAGATAGGAGGAAAGGCTTTGCGGAAGATAGAAGAGCTGAGGAGACATGTTCGCTACCTAAATTACTATTATTTCTTGCAGACCTGCAGACCTGACCAGAAAAGCAGTCAGTCAGTCAGTCAAACATTTTTATAGTTTAAAGTTTTTCATTTTAAAAAACAGGGACTACTAGTCTTCATTTTTTTATTCTATCAAATAAAATAGGCGTAAGGGTCACTACCACATGACTGCGGGAGCGAGCATTCGAACGGAGTACCTATTGTTGTTGTCTATCTATCGCATGACTAGGTTAAGGACCACAATATCCCACACCATACCTGCTACGGGCTCTCACTAGTCAATAAACACAATTTTGTACCATTTCTTGACTAAAAAAGCACTCCGAAACATCTTTGCACATTTTAATTTTACATTGTCACGTGCACAGCCATCAAAGAGAAACCTCACTTCTGCATGGATGTCTTGTGTGTTAAATAAAATGTCCTTACATAGCTTATCATTTTCTTTGAGAAACTTATATGTGGTGATCATATCTCCCAAGTCCACACAAATAACCCACACCAACCCACATCCATATTGAGAGAGAGAGAGAGAGAGAAGGCAAATATAGCTTGGTTATTGCATCTAGTTTTAAAAAGGGGTAAGAATAAGAAGAGTCATGATCCATAAAAATACTTTACAGCATCCATTATTTATGAGCAGTAAGAGGGAAACGGGATCCACACATACAATTTACAAGCATTACAACGCCATCGAGGTAAACGTAACATAAAAAGACAATAATGTAGTAGTATGCTATTAATCAGCTAGTCAAAACTTAAAATAACAGATATGATTTCACAGAGTTTTAACCTTTGCAAGTTTTTCAATGTTTTCTCTTCAATTGTGCTAAGTGAATCAGACAAAATGGGACATTTCATTATTAGCCAAGGCAATACACTATTAGCTAGATAGTCATAACATATATCACACATTATTTCACATAATTTTTTTTCTAGCAAATATGGTTCCTTTAAGCATTTCAACACATCAAACACCAGCAGTCCACGAAATAAGAGGCTGACTTAGGAGGAAAGAAAAGGTATTGTGAAATATGCACCACACCAGCCTCCCAAAGACAGAGGAGTTTGGGGAGACGTGATCACTACATACATAGCCTCCTCCTCCTCCTCTTTCTCTCTTTAGTCAATAATCATCCTTTGCAGCATTTCTTGACTAAAATAGCACTCCAAAACATAAGTGGTCATTTTTATTCTCAGTGTCGCACTTATAGTCAATAATTTGTTTCACAGAGTGACAAGTTATGCTTAGTGACGAGATTTCACGGTGAGCATAGTTTTAAGAGAGTTCACACTGTATTAATTACGATCGTGGATATGTTATGTTATGTTTATGAAGATCATTACTTCTTATTTTTACCCATTTCCACACGCCCTGCTTTTTAGTCTTCTCATATTCTTTTCAAATAAAGTTTGCTTACTGTTTTCCAGTAGATTGACTTCACATTACATATATTAATCAACTTTCAAATTCAGTTCAGTTTTTTTTTCAATATCACAGCTTTGTTGTTTTTCCTGTCAGTATCTAGTTCAAGACCTCGTATTATCAATGTCATTAATACTACTATCATTAACCTTGTATTGGATGTCTCAGTCATTCAGTTAACAACCTAGTAAGTGTTTATTGAAAGTGGGAATCACTTCATGTGCGCTCATTTTAGTTTAGTTTAAATTTTTCCATCTTAAATTAATACTACTATCACGAACTATATATTGGATTGCTCAGGCATTCAGTTAACAACTCAGTAAGTGTGAGGAGGTGGTTCACCAGCTCACTTACAATAGTGCTCTTATGCCTGTGGGAGCCAGTACACTTGTTAAGTGCACTTGTTAAGTGGGCGGACTTAAGTTTTGTACCAGCAACCGAAACATCTAGTGTTTGGGCTCATGTGAGAGCCCCAGTCATCAGCAGTCCATAAATGTTACCCTGGCCGGGGTGGCATGTCTGTGGACAGTGCTAGAGCTGATAGCATCATCTCATTGTATGGCATGGAGCCAGACAACTTTGCGCGCGAACGCCTAGGCCGCAGGCGTGGGGTGGGTAGACATGTGGGGTCCCACGCTCGCTGGCCACTTGAGTGGTTGTCATGGAGACAGCCGCCATCTTAGTAAACATCTTGAGCCGCCATGTTGGTCGGCCATCTTGGAGCTGCCCTAGGGGCTATGCTACACCGTCGCTGATTGGATGAGAGGGGTAGGCCGCTGTATGCCTTCCTCTCATTGGTTACTTCGAGAAGGACGCGGGAATAGCCGTTGTGTAGCATCATTCTGAACTCAGCCGCCACCTTGTCAAGACGTTCCTGTACTCAATTCGGCCAAATTGATGTATAGGGCGTCGTGGTGGCTGGACTACAACTGCTGATGCTTCCTGCTTCACCTACGACATCGGTCGTCACAGAATCCGGCCGAAGTCGTCGCTTGGAGGGGTTTAAGACATTATTGTATGCAGGGGGTAGAGGTACAGTGATCTGGGATCGTGGGGGAATGTGCATACGAGCAGCAACAGACTCGTAGATCCCATACCAGTGATGATTAGACTTGCTAGTGCTCTGTAGCAGTCGATGGGAACGGGGAAATTCGTGTCAGTGTTAAGGCAATTTCCCAATGTTGGTGTGAGACGCTATCGTTGTGCGCGTCACCTGGGTATGAACGCTTCACTTCACCGGGGAGTCGAGGGTGCGAACTCAGCCGTGTTGAGTGGGAGGGGTTCGAGTGTGCGCCAATTTTCCGTATAAGTACTACGGTCAGGAACTACCGCCGCCTACGCCACCCGGAGCGAGCCAGCCACCTATAGCGGGGTGCCTGATGTATGGGAATGGTGTGTAAAGCCGGCAGTGTGAATGAGTAAGTACCTATGTGTGTATTTCGGTGATTAGTAGTCTCTAAAGCTTGAATTCGAGGTCAAGTGTTCCGTCACATTGTCACGCAGCACCTGTTCAGGTGGAGTGAATTGTGGGCGAGGAGATTAATCACCTGTGTTGTCATCTTGTCAGTCCAGAGGGACTTAAGGTCTGGTGTACACAGACGTACAGTGTGTGTGTGTGGGGGTACACACGGGAACACAGAATATACATAGATTAGCCAAGGACTGAGAAGGTGTCCATGTAATAAATTCTTTTATTTCATTGTGGTAATCATTTTTGATCGTCCGTGGGACGGAGTGATATCATTTCCATGTGTGGTCTTGCAGGTGTGGAATTCCAACACTGAGCGCTCAGGTATGTGTAACGCCAGTGATTCCTGGCAATGATTATTGTGGAGTGTGCCACAGTGTGGCTTAAATTTCTTGTAGTGTTCCCAGGGCCGTGACAAGTGTGATTTATATAAATATATATATTGTGGTTGCAGTATTAATTAACGTAATTTTGGTGAGGTTTGGTGAGTGACGAGGCCGTCTAGAGAGACCGCCCCCGCTCTGTCGAGTAACGTAACTCTCGAGTGTTTATCGGCATGCGTGACCGATACATCACTCACCCATGTGATTTAAGGAGTGTGAGATTCTCCTTAGTGTTCCCAATAACGTTTGATAGCTGTAGGCTACATGTGTCAGTGGTAATTATATATATATATAATCGTAGTGTCACGGTGCCCAGTGTTATTGTGTTATTTACTGTGTGGTGATTGCAATATATTGACCTATGTTCTAGGGGTCATTTGCAGCAGTAAGTAAGTGTGTGCAGTATCCTAATATTTGGAAATTAGAGTACTTGCCGTGTGTTATTGCAAAGGGGGTTGTTATTTGATGGTGATTGTTGCTAGTGTTGAGCAATCACCATATGTGATTGCAGTTCAGTAAAACCATTGTGGGGCAGGGTTCTAGAGGGTTCATGTCCTGTAGGTTATTTTACTAGGTTCTGCAGTATTGTCATAGCAACCGGATTGTAACGTAAATCACTGTGATTTGTTAGTGTGATTTGTCATTGTCGTGGGGGAACTCGGCTGTAGACGAGTACTTGGATATACAAATATATTCTCCTGGTTATCTGGTAGGACATCGAAGTCCAGTATTCAGTGAGGTGATTGCGAGGCAATTAATATAACGTAACCAAGGGAACGCCCATTGCTTTAAGAGAATTTGTTCTTTGACAATTTGAGTAACGTAGAATGCGGTTGGGTTAATTTACTTTCCTGTAAGCAGCTACGGTAGTCTCGAGGAGCCTAGCCATCAGCCAGATAAGAATTAGAGTATTGTCTGTCGTAATTAACGGTCAGTGGGCCGGGTAATTGACGTGTTTCAGGAAGTCAAAGTAATTAATCTCGATCCTTGTTTGATCGACTCACACGAAGGCTACATTGTTCCATTAACGTAACGTCGTTATCTGCCCGGAAGTACCGGCATTTGATTGACTCGTGAGAGGAGTAACGTCATTTTAGAATAACGTAAACGTGGGGCTAATTACTGTTATTAGTCGCCTGAATTGGTCTGAGTATGGAAGGCTCAGACGGAATTCGTACCTTAATGTAAATTGCTGAGCCAGTGTGAAAGGTTGCGTATTTTAATTGTATAATTATTGATCTTGAGGATAGTAATTAATTACTCTAAAGGTAATCACGAGTGATTACCGTTCTCTTAGCACTTTGGACATTGCAAATCAGAGTTTACCATTGCTGAGTGATTAGTAACCGATTAACGTAAATTAACGTAACTAGTAGAGATTAATCAGCTGTCTGGAAGTACAGGGATTAATGGGATTTTCTCACTGAATGCTCGACGGGTAGAGTGTTGTTTGATTTCCGCGTTACTAGTGACAGTTGTAAGAGTTGTTAATTTAACGTAAATGTTACCTTGTAATTAACGTAAATCTTATTGTGTTATTAACGTAAATCAATTGTTATTGATTGTTGATCGTCCGTGGGACGTAGTGTTAACGTAAGGATTAATTTGAGGAAGGGTGCTGGAGTTGCCAGTGAACCCATTAGTTATTGTTGTCATTGGAAGACTACTGATTTGATTGCATTGCAACCGCTGTTGCAGGAGTAGACTGCACTGAGGCGTAGAACAGTTAGGAGGTTACTGGAGACGTATTTCAGAACCTACTGTGTCATTTGTTGTAATTGTGATTATAGATCTGTTAGTTCTTGCTTGCTTGTTGATTCCTCTGTGGTCACGCTTATGTTCGAGTTAGTTCATTATGCAGTCCGAGGGGCTGGTGTCTAGCTGTCATTGATAGTGTCACAGGACGGATTTCGAGTAACGTCATTGACATTTCTTTTGTTTTTTTGTAGTAGTTAGTACTTTATTGAATAAACTAAGTTGTTATGGTTAACACTGTCTTTTCGTTACACCCCCACACATTATTATTGTTATGCAAATGTTCTTCACACTCGACTAAAATTGAGACTAATTTTCTGAGCTTTGGATCAAATATACGGCACCACACAACAATAAATTATTGTTGTGAGAGCCCGTGACCTACTCGTTAGATTCGCTTCGGCGATTGGCGAAGGTCGGCGGCCTAAGTGGGGGGGATTTCAATTTTCATTGGGGTCTCGGCGTTTGCTCGCGCCTAGTCAATTGTTCATACATGGTCCCAAAGTGAGGAATGAGCTGGTTACTACACTGGTGTGTTAGCTAAGCAAGTCCTTCCTCAGGCGACCTAGTTGAATATCACGACAGGAATAAAGGTTAAAGAATAAAGAAAGTTCTTAGAAATTTTCCGAGCTAAAATTCCTTATACCAATTTCAATTTATTCCACAAATTCTCAACTCAAAACTCTCACAGCGTGGCGCCCAACGTGGGGCCGTAGACTTTTGATTCATAATCAGAAAAGTAAGATTCATCAAGTTGAGAAACCTGTGAAGAAAGGTGTGCAGAACATTGCAGAACAATATTGCTGTGGGTGTGTATGTTGTCGGTTAGCAGGATTAGGTACACACACACCACACACACAGAATGGATGAGGATTATAGAAAGAAGTACGTATATCTGTATGTGACTAAGTATGGCGTGCTGCCAAAGGATAGAAACAGTCGTACAGATGAGGAATGTAGGCGGTATGTTGAGGACCATAATGCCTATGTACGGCGTCTATGTCTAGAAAGAGCAAACAGAAGTGATCTAGGGGACAAGGGAGTTCCCCTAGCCGACCGTGGTATAGTCGGTATGTCAGGGGGTGTGGGATTGAGTCCACCCCAGGAGAAGGAAGGGGAGTCGCGACCCCAGCCTAGGCTAAGGACTGATTCCTTGGGCCACAGAAACGTTTCATTGGAAGTAGTCAATCAGATACCAGAACAACCTCTCAGGAGGGGGACTGAACAACCCCAGGAGGAAATTACTTTAGAGTACCTAGCAGCTCAAGCTGATGCTATGAAACTGCAAAGAGAGGATAAGGCCAAATTTGTGGCTTACATGTGGAATGCCCACCACGAGAGATTGACTAGAATGGAAATTGCAAGAGTGCAATCCGAGGCAAGGACGGGGAGTCAAGCCCCTCCTGCCGCGCCAAGCTCAGAGGTACAGGCGCTGGAAGTAGAGGTACCTCCTCTATTGCCAAGAGAGGAGAAGATCGATCCTAGGGATGCATACCTAGATCGATGTGTGACGAAGGTTGAAAAGTTTACTCAAGCTCCATGTAAGGGAGCCAAACCTAAAGAAAGTAAGTCTAAGGGACACCAACAGAAACCCAAGGTTAAGGGACCCAGGTGCTTCACATGCAACATGGCAGGTCACCGAGCAGCTACGTGCCCGAGCAGCACTAGGCTTAAGACTAAGAAGGTGACCAAGGTGCAAGTTACAGGCATGAGTACCGTGGGAGGTGATGCCCTAAGAGACACACTCGAGTTAACTAGAGGGAGAGTTAATGGGCAATGGACGAGTGTCTTTCGAGACCGGGGTGCTACAGTTAACATGGTCAGGAGCAGTTTGGTTGAGCCTGAGAGTAGAACAGGTCGAACCCTCCATGTCCAGTACCCAGATGGCACTGGTAAGGACATGGAAGAAGTGTCCGTGTTGGTAGACACCCCATATATCAAAGGTAAGATCAAAGCTGCGCTAAGTAGAAAGGCAGTGTATGGACTTTTGATAGGTAATACTCCTGGTATAGGGAACCAGGTGGGTCTGTCCTGTGGAAATGACCCAGAGGAAACAGGAACAGGTGGGAGGAAGGTTAAACCCGCTGGCGTTGACACCAAGCGTCAGCCGGCCGGTCGAGCAGAGATCACCGCCGCCCAGACAGAAGAAGAGGCGCAGCAGGTGAAAGGAAACCGGAGCCATCCTCCTCTCCCTATTGCACAGAAAACGAGAACTGATTCAGAGGGACTCAGATGGGTCTCACCCATCTGAGATGGATAGTGGCGGCTGTGGCGGATAGTGGCGGCGGGCGGACCGTGGCGGCTTTGGCGGCGGTGGTGGACAGTGGCGGCGGCGGTGGTGGACAGTGGCGGCGGGCGGACAGTGGCGGCGGCGGGCGGACAGTGGCGGCGGCGGGCGGACAGTGGCGGCGGCGGGCGGACAGTGGTGGCGGCGGGCGGACAGTGGTGGCGGCGGGCGGACAGTGGAGGCGGCGGGCGGACAGTGGTGGCGGCGGGCGGACAGTGGTGGCGGCGGGCGGACAGTGGTGGCGGCGGGCGGACAGTGGTGGCGGCGGGCGGACAGTGGTGGCGGCGGGCGGACAGTGGTGGCGGTGGCAGACAGTGGTGGCGGTGGCAGACAGTGGTGGCGGTGGCGGACAGTGGTGGCGGTGGCGGATAGTGGCAGCAGGCGGACAGTGGCGGCGGGCGGACAGTGGCGGCGGTGGCGGATAGTGGCGGCGGGCGGACAGTGGCGTCGGGCGGACAGTGGCGGCGGTGGCGGATAGTGGCGGCGGGCGGACAGTGGCGGCGGGCGGACAGTGGCGGCGGTGGCGGATAGTGGCGGCGGGCGGACAGGGCGGCGGCGGGCGGACAGTGGCGGCGGGCGGACAGTGACGGCGGGAGGACAGTAGCGGCGGTGGCGGATAGTGGCGGCGGGCGGACAGTGGCGGCGGGCGGACAGTGGCGGCTGTGGCGGATAGTGGAGGCGGGCGGACCGTGGCGGCTTTGGCGGCGGTAGTGGACAGTGGCGGCGGTGGTGGACAGTGGCGGCGGCGGGCGGACAGTGGCGGCGGCGGGCGGACAGTGGCGGCGGCGGGCGGACAGTGGCGGCGGCGGGCGGACAGTGGCGGCGGCGGGCGGACAGTGGCGGCGGCGGGCGGACAGTGGCGGCGGCGGGCGGACAGTGGCGGCGGCGGGCGGACAGTGGTGGCGGCGGGCGGACAGTGGAGGCGGCGGGCGGACAGTGGAGGCGGCGGGCGGACAGTGGAGGCGGCGGGCGGACAGTGGAGGCGGCGGGCGGACAGTGGAGGCGGCGGGCGGACAGTGGTGGCGGCGGGCGGACAGTGGTGGCGGCGGGCGGACAGTGGTGGCGGTGGCAGACAGTGGAGGCGGTGGCGGACAGTGGCGGCGGTGGCGGACAGTGACGGCGGTGGCGGACAGTGGCGGCGGTGGCGGACAGTGGCGGCGGTGGCGGACACTGGCGGCTGTGTCTGGCGGTGGTGGCGGGCGGTGGCGGCGTCTGTGATGAGTGGTGGCGGCTGGCGGTGGTGGGTGGTGGTGGCGGCGGTGGTGGTGGGTGGTGGTGGCGGCGGCGGCGGCTGGTGGTGGTGGGTGGTGGCGGCGGTGGTGGTGGGTGGTGGTGGCGGCGGCAGCTGGTGGTGGTGGTGGGTGGTGGCGGCGGGTGGTGGGTGGCGGCGGCGGCGGCTGGTGGTGGTGGGTGGTGGCGGCGGGTGGTGGGTGGTGGCGGCTGTGGTGGGTGGTGGCGGCGGGTGGTGGGTGGCGGCGGCGGCTGGTGGTGGTGGGTGGTGGCGGCGGGTGGTGGGTGGTGGCGGCTGTGGTGGGTGGTGGCGGGCGGTGGCGGGCGGTGGCGGGCGGTGGCGGGCGGAGGCGGCTGTGGTGGGTGGTGACGATCGGCGGTGGGGGGGGGCTGGTGGCGGCTGGCGGTGGCGACTGTGGCAACGGGCGGTGACGGCTGATAGCGGGCGGTGGTGGCGGCTGGTGGCAGGTGGTGGTGGCGGTGGTGGCGGCTGGTGGTGGCGGCTGGTGGTGGCGGCTGGTGGTGGTGGCAGCTGGTGGCGGTGATGGCGGCTGGTGGTGGTGGCAGCTGGTGGCGGTGATGGCGGCTGGTGGTGGTGGTGGTGGCGGCTGGTGGTGGTGGCAGCTGGTGGCGGTGATGGCGGCTGGTGGTGGTGGCAGCTGGTGGCAGTGATGGCAGCTGGTGGTGGTGGTGGTGGTGGCGGCTGGTGGTGGTGGCAGCTGGTGGCGGCTGGTGGCGGTGATGGCGGCTGGTGGTGGTGGTGGTGGTGATGGCGGCTGGTGGCGGGCGGTGGCGGGCGGTGGCGGCTTGTGGCGGCTGGTGGTGGCGGCGGTGGTGGGTGGTGGTGGTGGTGGTGGTGGTGGGTGGTGGTGGTGGCTGTGGTGGGTGGTGGCGGTGGTGTCGGCGGCGGCTGTGGTGGGTGGTGGCGGCGGCGGCGATGATGGGTGGTGGCGGCGGCGGCGGTGATGGGTGGTGGCGGCGGTGGTGGTGGGTGGTGGTGGCGGCGGCAGCTGGTGGTGGTGGGTGGTGGTGGTGGGTGGTGGCGGCGGGTGGCGGTGGTGGGTGGCGGTGGTGGGTGGCGGTGGCTGGTGGCGGCTGGTGGTGGGTGGTGGCGGCGGGTGGTGAGTGGCGGTGGCTGGTGGCGGGCGGTGGCTGGTGGCGGGTGGCGGCTGGTGGCGGGTGGCGGCTGGTGGTGGGTGGTGGCGGGTGGCGGCTGGTGGTGGGTGGTGGCGGCGGGTGGTGAGTGGCGGTGGTGGGTGGTGGTGGCTGGTGGCGGCGGGTGGCGGCTGGTGGTGGGTGGTGGCGGGTGGCGGCTGGTGGTGGGTGGTGGCGGGTGGCGGCTGGTGGTGGGTGGCGGGTGGCGGCTGGTGGCGGGTGGTGGCGGGTGGCGGCTGGTGGCGGGTGGTGGGTGGCTGGTGGCGGCTGGTGGTGGGTGGTGGCGGCGGGTGGTGAGTGGCGGTGGCTGGTGGCGGGCGGTGGCTGGTGGCGGGTGGCGGCTGGTGGCGGGTGGCGGCTGGTGGTGGGTGGTGGCGGGTGGCGGCTGGTGGTGGGTGGTGGCGGCGGGTGGTGGGTGGCTGGTGGCGGCTGGTGGTGGGTGGTGGCGGCGGGTGGTGAGTGGCGGTGGCTGGTGGCGGGCGGTGGCTGGTGGCGGGTGGCGGCTGGTGGCGGGTGGCGGCTGGTGGTGGGTGGTGGCGGCGGGTGGTGAGTGGCGGTGGTGGGTGGTGGTGGCTGGTGGCGGCGGGTGGCGGCTGGTGGTGGGTGGCGGCGGCGGGTGGTGGGTGGTGGCGGCTGTGGTGGGTGGTGGCGGGCGGTGGCGGGCGGTGGCGGGCGGAGGCGGCTGTGGTGGGTGGTGACGATCGGCGGTGGGGGGGGCTGGTGGCGGCTGGCGGTGGCGACTGTGGCAACGGGCGGTGACGGCTGATAGCGGGCGGTGGTGGCGGCTGGTGGCAGGTGATGGTGGCGGTGGTGGCGGCTGGTGGTGGCGGCTGGTGGTGGTGGCAGCTGGTGGCGGTGATGGCGGCTGGTGGTGGTGGCAGCTGGTGGCGGTGATGGCGGCTGGTGGTGGTGGTGGTGGCGGCTGGTGGTGGTGGCAGCTGGTGGCGGTGATGGCGGCTGGTGGTGGTGGCAGCTGGTGGCGGTGATGGCAGCTGGTGGTGGTGGTGGTGGTGGCGGCTGGTGGTGGTGGCAGCTGGTGGCGGCTGGTGGCGGTGATGGCGGCTGGTGGTGGTGGTGGTGGTGATGGCGGCTGGTGGCGGGCGGTGGCGGGCGGTGGCGGCTTGTGGCGGCTGGTGGTGGCGGCGGTGGTGGGTGGTGGTGGTGGTGGTGGTGGTGGGTGGTGGTGGTGGCTGTGGTGGGTGGTGGCGGTGGTGTCGGCGGCGGCTGTGGTGGGTGGTGGCGGCGGCGGCGATGATGGGTGGTGGCGGCGGCGGCGGTGATGGGTGGTGGCGGCGGTGGTGGTGGGTGGTGGTGGCGGCGGCAGCTGGTGGTGGTGGGTGGTGGTGGTGGGTGGTGGCGGCGGGTGGCGGTGGTGGGTGGCGGTGGTGGGTGGCGGTGGCTGGTGGCGGCTGGTGGTGGGTGGTGGCGGCGGGTGGTGAGTGGCGGTGGCTGGTGGCGGGCGGTGGCTGGTGGCGGGTGGCGGCTGGTGGCGGGTGGCGGCTGGTGGTGGGTGGTGGCGGGTGGCGGCGGGTGGCGGCTGGTGGTGGGTGGTGGCGGCGGGTGGTGAGTGGCGGTGGTGGGTGGTGGTGGCTGGTGGCGGCGGGTGGCGGCTGGTGGTGGGTGGTGGCGGGTGGCGGCTGGTGGTGAGTGGTGGCGGGTGGCGGCTGGTGGTGGGTGGCGGGTGGCGGCTGGTGGCGGGTGGTGGCGGGTGGCGGCTGGTGGCGGGTGGTGGGTGGCTGGTGGCGGCTGGTGGTGGGTGGTGGCGGCGGGTGGTGAGTGGCGGTGGCTGGTGGCGGGCGGTGGCTGGTGGCGGGTGGCGGCTGGTGACGGGTGGCGGCTGGTGGTGGGTGGTGGCGGCGGGTGGTGAGTGGCGGTGGTGGGTGGTGGTGGCTGGTGGCGGCGGGTGGCGGCTGGTGGTGGGTGGTGGCGGGTGGCGGCTGGTGGTGGGTGGTGGCGGGTGGCGGCTGGTGGTGGGTGGCGGATGGCGGCGGGTGGCGGCTGGTGGCGGGTGGTGGCGGGTGGCGGCTGGTGGCGGGTGGTGGCGGCTGGTGGTGGGTGGTGGCGGGTGGCGGCTGGTGGTGGGTGGCGGCGGGTGGTGGGTGGTGGCGGCGGGTGGTGAGTGGCGGTGGGTGGTGGCGGGTGGCGGTGGGTGGTGGCGGCTGGTGGTGGGTGGCGGCTGGTGGTGGGTGGCGGGTGGCGGCTGGTGGTGGGTGGCGGGTGGCGGTTGGTGGTGGGTGGCGGCGGGTGGCGGCTGGTGGTGGGTGGTGTCGGGTGGCGGCTGGTGGTGGGTGGCGGCTGGTGGTGGGTGGTGGGTGGTGGCGGCTGGTGGTGGGCGGCGGGTGGCGGCTGGTGGCGGCCAGCTGGGACACACCCTTCACCACTGAAGGTCTGAGTACAACTAACCATGTCTCTCTCACCCACCAGCCCAGTGTTGCCAGCTCGCGCTCTCAAAATGTTTCCTTCAAAGATTGTATATTATCTTTGAACAACAAGTTTGATTATCAAGGAAATAATGCATATATTATTGTCACATTAATACTGTGCAATATCTTATTACATTCCTGCTAAATAATTATAATTTGAAACAGGACAAAAAATCCAACATATATATAAAAACCAACATTAGAGATCACGAGGCCTAGGCCTCGCCTGTGACCACACATCCTGCCTCCCTGGCCTGCTACCCTCTCACACCTCACACTCTTAACTCTCTCATAATCACTCTCACTCTCTTACTCTGTCACTCTTACTCTCTGTCACTCTTACTCTCTGTCACTCTTACTCTCTGTCACTCTTACTCTCTGTCACTCTTACTCTGTCACTCTTACTCTCTGTCACTCTTACTCTCTGTCGCTCTTACTCTCTGTCACTCTTACTCTCTGTCACTCTTACTCTCTGTCACTCTTACTCTCTGTCACTCTTACTCTGTCATTCTTACTCACTCTCAGTCACCCTTACCCATTCATACTCACTCTCTCACTCTTACTCTCATACTCTTACTCTCAATTACTCTTACTCTCAATTACTCTTACTCTCAATCACTCTTACTCCCAATCACTCCTACTCCCAATCACTCCTACTCTCAATCACTCCTACTCTCATTCTTACTCTTACTCCTACTCCCAATCACTCTTACTCTCAATCACTCTTTTTCTCATTCTTACTCTTACTCTCACTCTTACTCTTACTCCCAATCACTCTTACTCTCAATCACTCTTACTCTCATTCTTACTCTTACTCACTCTTACTCTCAATCACTCTTATTCTCATTCTTACTCCTACTCCCAATCACTCTTACTCCCAATCACTCTTACTCTCAATCACTCTTACTCCCAATCACTCTTACTCTCAATCACTCTTACTCTCAATCACTCTTACTCTCAATCACTCTTACTCTCAATCACTCTTACTCTCATTCTTACTCTTACTCACTCTTATTCTCATTCTTACTCCTACTCCCAATCACTCTTACTCTCAATCACTCTTACTCCCAATCACTCTTACTCTCAATCACTCTTACTCTCAATCACTTTTACTCTCAATCACTCTTACTCTCAATCACTCTTACTCTCACTAACTCTCAATCACTCTTACTCTCATTCTTACTCCTACTCACTCTTACTCTCAATCACTCTTATTCTCATTCTTACTCCTACTGTCACTCTAACTCCTACTCCCAATCACTCTTACTCCCAATCACTCTTACTCTCAATCACTCTTACTCCCAATCACTCTTACTCTCAATCACTCTTACTCTCAATCACTCTTACTCTCAATCACTCTTACTCTCAATCACTCCTACTCTCACTAACTCTCAATCACTCTTACTCTCATACTCACCCTTACTCTCAATCACTTTACTCTCACTCTTACTCATTCTGTCACCCTTACTCTCACTCTTACTCACTCTGTCACTCTTACTCACTCTCAGTCACTCTTACTTATACTCACTCTTACTCACACTTACACACTCTCTGGCACTCTCACTCACCTTCAGTCACTCTTACTCACTCTTACCCTCTCTCGCTCACTCTTACTCACTCTAGTTAATAAGAACACGCCAATATAAGACAACAAAACGTTTTCAGATTCTTTCTCACCACTTTCCAGCAACTTTTATAATTTATATAAATTATCTTAGGGAATAATACATAAATTATATATTTAAACATGATATTAGTGTTTAGTGGAATGCATAAGGAGTCAAATTGTGTTAAAAAGAGCGATTTTTAGAAAATTTGGAAAACTACTTTTTTCTGTTCATATTATAACTAAATGGATTTTAAAGGTTTCACTCAGCCAATATATATCATTCACAATTTATTAATGAATTTTACAAAAAAACACCATAAATTTTATATTTAAACATGTAAAAACTATTTGTTTTACATTTGGAAGAAAATAATTGTAGAAAAACTATTTATAATTAAACCTTTGTGTTTGGATTTTTTGAGTAAAAGTTTCTCAAAGGCTCTCCTGCACCATTCTCAATGCAAATCATTCCCACACCTATGGGAAGAGATAGGCGAACGTTGTGTAGATGATTTGTGTTTGCTGGGTATCATTTCATAAGAAAAAAAATTGAGAAAATATATTAATTCAGGAAAACTTGGTTTATTAGGCAAATCAGGCCTTGCATAGTAGGCTGAGAAGTGCGTTCTGGCTACTAGGTACGACATATATATATATATATATATATATATATATGTCGTACCTAATAGCCAGAACGCACTTCTCAGCCTACTATGCAAGGCCCGATTTGCCTAATAAGCCAAGTTTTCATGAATTAATGTGTTTTTGACTACCTAACCTACCTAACCTAACCTAACCTAACTTTTTCGGCTACCTAACCTAACCTAACCTATAAAGATAGGTTAGGTTAGGTTAGGTAGGGTTGGTTAGGTTCGGTCATATATCTACGTTAATTTTAACTCCAATAAAAAAAAATTGACCTCATGCATAATGAAATGGGTAGCTTTATCATTTCATAAGAAAAAAATTAGAAAAAATTTATTATTTCAGGAAAACTTGGCTTATTAGGCAAATCGGGCCTCGCATAGTAGGCTGAGAAGTGCGTTCTGGCTACTAGGTACGACATATATATATATATATATATATATATATATATATATATATATATATATATATATATATATATATATATATTTATATATATATATATATATATATATATATATATATATATATATATATATATATATATATAACTGAAAACTCACACCCCAGAAAGTTTGCATATAGTCCTGGGGACCATTCAGGCTTGTTCGCATATATATATATTATATATATATATATATATATATATATATATATATATATATATATATATGTCGTACCTAGTAGCCAGAACGCCCTTCTATGCCTACTATGCAAGGCCCGATTTGCCTAATAAGCCAAGTTTTCTTGAATTAATATATTTTCTCTAGTTTTTTTCTTATGAAATGATAAAGCTACCCATTTCATTACGTATGAGGTCAATTTTTTTTATTGGAGTTAAAATTAACGTAGATATATGACCGAACCTAACCAACCCTACCTAACCTAACCTAACCTATCTTTATAGGTTTGGTTAGGTTAGGTAGCCGAAAAAGTTAGGTTAGGTAGTCGATAAACAATAAATTAATGAAAACTTGGCTTATTAGGCAAATCGGGCCATGCATAGTAGGCTGAGAAGCGCGTTCTGGCTACTAGGTACGACATATATATATATATATATATATATATATATATATATATATATATATATATATATGTCGTACCTAGTAGCCAGAACTCACTTCTGAGCCTACTATGCAAGGCCCGATTTGCCTAATAAGCCAAGTTTTCATGAATTATTTGCTTTTCGACTACCTAACCTACCTAACCTAACCTAACCTAACTTTTTCGGCTACCTAACCTAACCTAACCTATAAAGATAGGTTAGGTTAGGTTAGGTAGGGTTGGTTAGGTTCGGTCATATATCTACGTTAATTTTAACTGCAATAAAAAAAAATTCACCTCTTACATAATGAAATGGGTTGCTTTATCATTTCATAAGAAAAAAATTGGAGAAAATATATTATTTCATGAAAACTTGGCTTATTAGGCAAATCGGGCCTTGCATTGTAGGCTGAAAAGTGAGTTCTGGCTACTAGGTACGACATATATATATATATATATATATATATATATATATATATATATATATATATATATGTCGTACCTAGTAGCCAGAACGCACTTCTCAGCCTACTATGCAAGGCCCGATTTGCCTAATAAGCCAAGTTTTCATGAATTATTTGTTTTTCGACTACCTAACCTACCTAACCTAACCTAACCTAACTTTTTCGGCTACCTAACCTAACCTGACCTATAAAGATAGGTTAGGTTAGGTTAGGTAGGGTTGGTTAGGTTCGGTCATATATCTACGTTAATTTTTACTCCAATAAAAAAAAATTGACCTCATACATAATGAAATGGGTAGCTTTATCATTTCATAAGAAAAAAAATAGAGAAAATATGTTAATTCAGGAAAACTTGGCTTAATAGGCAAATAAGGCCATGCATAGTAGGCCGAGAAGTGCGTTCTGGCTACTAGGTACGACATATATATATATATATATATATATATATATATATATATATATATATATATAATTATATATATATATATATATATATATATATATATATATATATATATATATATATATATATATATATATATGCGAACAAGCCTGAATGGTCCCCAGGACAATATGCAACTGAAAACTCACACCCCAGAAGTGACTCGAACCCATACTCCCAGGAGCAACACAACTGGTATGTACAAGACGCCTTAATCCACTTGACCATCACGACCGGACATAATGAGGTGATAGCCGAGGCTATTTGAACCACCCCACCGCCGGCACTCGGATAGTAATCTTGGGCATAGCATTTTACCAAATCACCTCATTCTTTGGGGCACACGTGAGGAACACAAATGCGAACAAGCCTGAATGGTCCCCAGGACAATATGCAACTGAAAACTCACACCCCAGAAGTGACTCGAACCCATACTCCCAGGAGCAACGCAACTGGTATGTACAAGACGCCTTAATCCACTTGACCATCACGACCGGACATAATGAGGTGATAGCCGAGGCTATTTGAACCACCCCACCGCCGGCACTCGGATAGTAATCTTGGGCATAGCATTTTACCAAATCACTAGATTTGATTAAGATTACTAATTTGATAAGATTACTATCCGTGTGCCGGCAGTGGGGTGGTTCAAATAGCCTCGGCTATCACCTCATTATGTCCGGTCGTGATGGTCAAGTGGATTAAGGCGTCTTGTACATACCAGTTGCGTTGCTCCTGGGAGTATGGGTTCGAGTCACTTCTGGGGTGTGAGTTTTCAGTTGCATATTGTCCTGGGGACCATTCAGGCTTGTTCGCATTTGTGTTCCTCACGTGTGCCCCAAAGAATGAGGTGATTTGGTAAAATGCTATGCCCAAGATTACTATCCGAGTGCCGGCGGTGGGGTGGTTCAAATAGCCTCGGCTATCACCTCATTATGTCTGGTCGTGATGGTCAAGTGGATTAAGGCGTCTTGTACATACCAGTTGCGTTGCTCCTGGGAGTATGGGTTCGAGTCACTTCTGGGGTGTGAGTTTTCAGTTATATATATATATATACATATATATATATATATATATATATATATATATATATATATATATACATATTTATATATTCATTGAGGACGGAGGATATTTATATATACATTGAGGATACATTGAGGACGGAGGAGGGGGAAGGACACGTGGTGAGCAAGGTCCTACACTTGAACCAATTTCAACGAGGATCACGATGCCTGAGCCAGCCAAGACTTGACCTGTGAAGGTATGAATACCTGCTGAAGGCCCCGGGGGTGACAAGAAGAACCGTATCTCCTTCATTCCAACACTATGAACGTTGAAAGGTGCGTTGTCTGAGCTTTGTGTATGGCGAGGCAGGTACAGTGTATGGGTGAGGGTGAGGGGAGGGTCGCCGCCGTCTCAGTGCCGCCACCCACCAGCCCCCAAGGCGGGGTACGGGGGGAAGGGGGGAGTGATGGGGGAGGCTCTCGAGCTGCCTACAGTGATGTTAGTGGAAAGTTAGTGCGTTCATAAGCAAATCGGTGAGTGTAGTGTTAAAAACAAAGTGCACTAGTGATTTCCCCTAGTGTTTGATAGTGTGTAACAAGTGTGACGGCAGCCTCCCTCGTGTGCCCCCCCTCCACCACCCCCGCCCGTCATCTTCCCCCACCCCGCTACCTGCGCCCTACCCAGCCAGCCGCCCATCAACACACAGCCTACCCACACACGGTGCCCAGGCCATGCCCAACTCCCCCAGGAGGGTAATGCTTACCGTGTTACTCTCCATCTGGGAAGGAGAGGGTGCACTCAGCGGGCAGCCAGGCGTCATCACATCTAGGCATGGCACATGTCGCACCTGACACACAGCCTCTTTCCAGCCAAGAAGATGGCCACCCAAGAGGAAACTGTCAAGTGTGTGACAGACGGTATCGTCTCAATTCAAATGGAACTGTCCGCTATCATTCTCTCAATTCAGGTGGTTGTCTAGGGTCTAGGCGCCTGCCCCGGGGCAGTGACGATGGACAACCTGCTGCAGGAGCGAGGAACAATACCTCCCTCAACTTCATTTCAGCAGATAATCTGCTTGAAGCAATCAAAGCGACGTCCACCAGGACCTTGCCCCACATCCCCAAGGCTGCCCGTCATCAAGCAGCAGCCAAACTCACCAGTCTGCTGACAAAGGTCAACAATGCTCCTAGAACCATTGGAGCATGGCACAATCTCCTTCTATTTGGGAATGCATGCCTAGCATTACCGCCCAGGAGAGACAAGTCATTAGCAACCTCTGTAATCAGAGCTCTTAATGAATTCCCCAGAGCAGACAACCTGGTCCGCCTCCCCCCTCGTGCCAAGAACACCAGCCGCAGGACGACCAACAATAACTCATCTGAGAACCACAAAATGAGAGCACAGATCACCAGGAAAATAGAAGAGGGCAATACCACAGGTGCCATCAGAATCATGACCAGCGATGACACTATTGCCCCCAGGAATGCCACGACAGCAGAGGCTCTTCAAGACAAACACCCACCCAGAGCCCCCAACAGCAGCAGGGATCCCCAGGAAAACAATGCTGGCATAGAACCCTTGACTGTTCGAGAATCTGAGGTGTACAAAGCAGCCATGTCTTTCCCAACAGGTTCAGCAGGGGGCTTTACAGGCCTAAGACCCCAGCACATCAAACAAATGCTGAACCCGGTGCTTGGAGAGGCTGCAAAGGACCTTCTAGTGGAACTTACCAGATTCTCCAACATGTGTTTGGCTGGCGGCATCCCTGAGGACATCAGGCCTGTCTTTTATGGAGCAGCACTCTGTGCTCTAAAGAAGAAGGATAGGGGAATCAGGCCCATTGCCGTTGGCAACACCCTCCGACGCCTTGTAGCTAAGGCTGCAGTGAGATCTATCAGCCAGGAAGCAGCCACCTTGCTGAAACCTCATCAGCTCGGGTTTGGGATTCCCCTAGGTTGTGAAGCTGCAGCACATGCAGCGCGGGCTTACATTGTTGATCTCCCGGACCAGAAGGCACTAGTAAAGCTTGACTTCAAAAATGCCTTCAATCAAGTCAGACGAGACGCTGTCCTCAGGGCTGTACACAACCATTTCCGTCCCCTTTACTCCTTTACATCCGATCGTGCTACAGTGGGGACTCTAAGCTTCTTTTTGGGGAGCATGAAATAAACTCCTGTGAAGGTGTCCAACAAGGTGACCCCTTAGCCCCCCTCCTTTTCTGCCTAGCTATCAATGAGGTCACTGATAGTCTGACAAGCGAGCTAAACATCTGGTACCTGGATGATGGCACTCTAGCTGGAACTCCGGAAACCATTTTGGGGGATATAAGGAAAATCCAGGAGCAGGGAGCAGCCTTAGGCCTCATTCTCAATGCATCCAAATGTGAAATAATCTCCCGCAACCCAGACATCACTGGGCAAATACAAAATGCTCTTCCAGACATTCTCGTTGTCGAGCCACCGGACTGTACTCTCCTGGGTGCCCCCATTGGCCCACGAGCAATCGAGGAGGTCCTGGCTGCAAAAATCACTGACCTAAAGAGAATGCAGGACAGGATTGACAAGATTGATGCCCATGATGCTCTCTTTCTCCTTACAAGATGCCTGTCTCTCCCTAAGTTGACCTACTTTCTGAGATGTTCTCTATCCTACAGCAGCCCTAAGTTAAATGTGTATGACACCCTTCTGAGGTCCATGCTGGTGAAAGTCCTGAACCTGCCATTGGACGACTCTCAGTGGGAGCAAGCAACCCTTCCTGTAAGACTCGGCGGCCTTGGTGTCCGCACAGCCTCCCAAATTGCTCTACCAGCCTTCCTTTCCTCCTCTCATGCATCGCACGACCTCGTCAGAGATATTTTACCTGCAACCCTGAGAGATTCAGCAGGAATACACGATCCTGCTTTCACTGAATGTTCAAATCAGTGGAATGTTCTTGCAGCCCCAGCAACCATTATAGAGCCAACAAAACAACACAAACAGTCCGGCTGGGACCACCCTCTAGTGGAAAAAGTAGCTGATGCCATGCTAAGCGTCGCAACATCAAACAAGGAGAAAGCCCGCCTCAGAGCAGTGCGTGCCCCCCATGCAGGAGACTTCCTCCTGGCAGTACCCATGTCTGCAATGGGCACGCGCCTAGATCCAGAATCCCTTCGTGTAGCAGTGGCCCTCCGCCTTGGTGCCCCAATTCACACTGAATACAAGTGTATTTGCAACAGGGTGGAAGCAGACCAATACGGACTGCATGGGTTGCATTGCGGAAGCACAAAGGGCTGGCATGCAAGACACAACGAGGTCAATGACATCATCAAGAGAAGCCTCGTCTCAGCTGGGTGCCCAGCGGAGAGAGAACCTCGCATCCTAGGGGTCCAAAACCCGGATTTCCCAGCACTTCGCCCTGATGGCATCACCATATACTAATGGAAGGAGGGTAGACAGTTGGTGTGGGACTACACATGTGTATCCACCCTGGCTGACACCTATGTACACTTCGGAGCTGATCAAGCAGGTGGGGCGGCCAACCACAGGGAAACAGCAAAATCACTCAAGTACAGGCGACTGGAAGGTCAATACCTCTTTGTTCCCATAGCGTCTGAGACGCATGGCCCCTGGGGCAAGAGTGCCTTGGGATTTCTCAAGGAATTGGGGTCCAAGCTCATTGACGTCACCAGAGACCCAAGGGCTTCCAGTTTTTTATTTCAGCGTCTCAGTGTGGCGATCCAGAGGGGAAATGCTTGCTGCGTCCTCGGTTCCTGTCCAGAAGCGGAGGAGCTTCAAGAGATCCATAACCTTTAGGCATTTGTCTTGTATGTTTTGTAACCTTCAAATACACAATAAAGGAAAAAAAAAAAGGAAGGGGGCGGTAGGAGAAAAGCACACAGAAACTGTATTGGAGGGGACTCACATTCCCTCCAATGCGTTATGTGTGGTTTCCTCCGAGGCTATGGGTCCCCCTTCTTCCAGCCAGAGGTGGTACTCCCTTCCTTATATTTAAAAAATATATATATATATATATATATATATATATATATATATATATATATATATATATATATATATATATATATATATATATATATATGTTGTACCTAGTAGCCAGAAAAACAATTAATTCATGAAAACTTGGCTTATTAGGCAAATCGGGCCTTGCATAGTAGGCTGAGAAGTGCGTTCTGGCTACTTGGTACGACATATATATATTTATTTATATATATATATATATATATATATATATATATATATATATATATATATATATATATATATATATATATATATATAAACGTTTGTGAGGGTACCACCTCTGGTGCCAATGTGGGGACCCATAGCCTCGGAGAAGAAAATAAAAAGTATTCAGAGGAGACCTTGTGGTTTCTCACTGGACACTAATATTATCCTCTCCTACCACCCCCATTCTTTTGTATGTACACATATATATTTACTTTATTTGAACTTTGTTACAAAAAAGGAGTTACATATGGGTTACAAAGATGGTTTTCATAGGTTGTCGAGTTCCTCCAGCTCCTCAGATGGCGGGCAGGAACCCTGGATGCAGTGCGCATTTCCCCTCTGTATCGTCACACTGAGGCGCTGGAAAAGAAAGCTTGCAGCTCTTGGGTCCCTTGTTGTTTCAATGAGCCTAGAACCCAGTTCCTTCAAAAAACTGGTAGCACTTTTACCCCAGGTGCCGAGTGTCTCAGAAGCAATGGGGACAAAATTGTAGTGGTGATCCAGTTCTCTATACTTACGGGATTTGGCTGCTTCCCTGTGGGTGGCAGCGCCACCTGGTTGTGCAACACTGAGGTTAATGTAGGTGTTAGCCAGGGTTGATACGCACATGTAGTCCCATACCAACTGCTTGCCATTCTTCCAGGGGTTCACTGTGATACCATCTGGGCGACCAATAAGAGCATCAGAGTTACGGGGCGTTAGGTAACGGGGCTCTCTTTCAGCTGGGCATCCAGCTGTGGTGAGGCTCTTCTTGATGATGTCGTTAACTTCATTGTGCCTCGAGTGCCATCCCCCTGTGCTTTGGCAGAGTAGGCCATGGTGGCCGTACCTATCAGCCACCACCTCGCCGCAAATACACTTATATCTGGTGTGGATTGGGGCAGCAAGGCGGAGGGCCACAGCAATTCGGAGGGCGTGTGGTGTGAGACGCGTGCCAGTTGCCGACATTGGGGTTGCTAACAGGAAATCCCCTGCATGTGGTGCTGCTACTGCTGTGAGGCGAGCAATGTCGTGTTGTGTTGTTGCAGCACCCAGGCACTCTGCAGCAACTTGGTCTACAATGGGGCCATCCCAGCTGGATTGGCTGTGGGCTTTTGGGGATGGTGGTTGAGGTGATTGGCCTGCACGAGAGGCCCACTCTGTGGCACAGCGTGTAAAATTGGGATCATGTACACCTGCCAGCTGATGTAAGTGGGCAGGTAGAATTTCCTTCACAAGGTCGTCGGATGCTGATAAGGAGGACAGGAAGGCTGGAACAGCGATTTGCGTTGCTGTTCGAACTCCGAGGCCCCCAAGTCTTACGGGAAGAGAGGCTTGTTTCCACTGTAGGTCATCGAGAGAGAGGTTAAGGGCTTTTTCTAGCATTGATTTCAGTAACCGGTCATACTCCCTTAGTTTTTGGCTACTGTAAGATGGTGAACACCTCAGAAAGTAGGTTAACCTGGGGAGGGACAGACATCTGGTGATGAGGTAGAGTGCATCATGAGCATCAATATCCTCAATCCTCCCATCCATCCTCTTAAGGTCGGCGATTTTCTTATCAAGGACCTCATCGATGGCTTTCAACCCCAGGGGAGCTCCTAGGAGTGTGCTGTCTTCAGGTTTAGTTTTATGGATATTTGGCAGAAGACCCTCTATTCTCTCTACGATGCCCTGGTTGGAACATATTACTTCACATTTAGAAGGGTTCAGGGTGAGGCCTAAAACTGCACCTTGCTCCAGGATTTTTCTGATGTCCTCCAGGAGGGAGTCTTGGGAACCAGCTAGGGTACCATCATCCAAGAACCAGATGTTAAGCTCGCTGGACAGGACCTCTGTGACTTGTTTGATGACTAAGCAGAAAAGGAGAGGAGCAAGGGGGTATATATATATACATATATATATATATATATATATATATATATATATATATATATATATATATATATATATATATATATATATATATATATATATATATATAACTGAAAACTCACACCCCAGAAGTGACTCGAACCCATACTCCCAGAAGCAACGCAACTGGTATGTACAAGACGCCTTAATCCACTTGACCATCACGACCGGACATAATGAGGTGATAGCCTATTTGAGGCTATTTGAACCACCCCACCGCCGGCACTCGGATAGTAATCTTGGGCATAGCATTTTACCAAATCACCTCATTCTTTGGGGCACACGTGAGGAACACAAATTCAGGCCATTCAGGCTTGTTCGCATATATATATATACATATTTTTTTTTTTTTTTTCAAATTAAAGAGTACCACCTCTGGCTGGAAGAAGGGGGACCCATAGCCTCGGAGGAAACCACACATAACGCATTGGAGGGAATGTGGGTCCCCTCCAATACAGTTTCTGTGTGCTTTTCTCCTACCGCCCCCTTCCCTTTTTTTTTTTCCTTTATTGTGTATTTAAAGGTTACAAAACATACAAGACAAATGCCTAAAGGTTATGGATCTCTTGAAGCTCCTCCGCTTCTGGACAGGAACCGAGGACGCAGCAGGCATTTCCCCTCTGGATCGCCACACTGAGACGCTGAAATAAAAAACTGGAAGCCCTTGGGTCTCTGGTGACGTCAATGAGCTTGGACCCCAATTCCTTGAGAAATCCCAAGGCACTCTTGCCCCAGGGGCCATGCGTCTCAGACGCTATGGGAACAAAGAGGTATTGACCTTCCAGTCGCCTGTACTTGAGTGATTTTGCTGTTTCCCTGTGGTTGGCCGCCCCACCTGCTTGATCAGCTCCGAAGTGTACATAGGTGTCAGCCAGGGTGGATACACATGTGTAGTCCCACACCAACTGTCTACCCTCCTTCCATGAGTATATGGTGATGCCATCAGGGCGAAGTGCTGGGAAATCCGGGTTTTGGACCCCTAGGATGCGAGGTTCTCTCTCCGCTGGGCACCCAGCTGAGACAAGGCTTCTCTTGATGATGTCATTGACCTCGTTGTGTCTTGCATGCCAGCCCTTTGTGCTTCTGCAATGCAACCCATGCAGTCCGTATTGGTCTGCTTCCACCCTGTTGCAAATACACTTGTATTCAGTGTGAATTGGGGCACCAAGGCGGAGGGCCACTGCTACACGAAGGGATTCTGGATCTAGGCTCGTGCCCATTGCAGACATGGGTACTGCCAGGAGGAAGTCTCCTGCATGGGGGGCACGCACTGCTCTGAGGCGGGTTTTCTCCTTGTCTGATGTTGCGACGCTTAGCATGGCATCAGCTACTTTTTCCACTAGAGGGTGGTCCCAGCCGGACTGTTTGTGTTGTTTTGTTGGCTCTATAATGGTTGCTGGGGCTGCAAGAACATTCCACTGATTTGAACATTCAGTGAAAGCAGGATCGTGTATTCCTGCTGAATCTCTCAGGGTTGCAGGTAAAATATCTCTGACGAGGTCGTGTGATGCATGAGAGGAGGAAAGGAAGGCTGGTAGAGCAATTTGGGAGGCTGTGCGGACACCAAGGCCGCCGAGTCTTACAGGAAGGGTTGCTTGCTCCCACTGAGAGTCGTCCAATGGCAGGTTCAGGACTTTCACCAGCATGGACCTCAGAAGGGGTTAAATACACATTTAACTTAGGGCTGCTGTAGGATGGAGAACATCTCAGAAAGTAGGTCAACTTAGGGAGAGACAGGCATCTTGTAAGGAGAAAGAGAGCATCATGGGCATCAGTCTTGTCAATCCTGTCCTGCATTCTCTTTAGGTCAGTGATTTTTGCAGCCAGGACCTCCTCGATTGCTCGTGGGCCAATGGGGGCACCCAGGAGAGTGCAGTCCGGTGACTCGACGACGAGAATGTCTGGAAGAGCATTTTGTATTTGCCCAGTGATGTCTGGGTTGCGGGAGATTATTTCACATTTGGATGCATTGAGAATGAGGCCTAAGGCTGCTCCCTGCTCCTGGATTTTCCTTATATCCCCCAAAATGGTTTCCGGAGTTCCAGCTAGAGTGCCATCATCCAGGTACCAGATGTTTAGCTCGTTTGTCAGACTATCAGTGACCTCTTTGATAGCTAGGCAGAAAAGGAGGGGGGCTAAGGGGTCCCCTTGTTGGACACCTTCACAGGAGTTTATTTCATGCTCCCCAAAAAGAAGCTTAGAGTCCCCACTGTAGCACGATCGGATGTAAAGGGGTAAAGGGGACGGAAATGGTTGTGTACAGCCCTGAGGACAGCGTCTCGTCTGACTTGATTGAAGGCATTTTGGAAGTCAAGCTTTACTAGTGCCTTCTGGTCCGGGAGATCAACAATGTAAGCCCGCGCTGCATGTGCTGCAGCTTCACAACCTAGGGGAATCCCAAACCCGAGCTGATGAGGTTTCAGTAAGGTGGCTGCTTCCTGGCTGATAGATCTCACTGCAGCCTTAGCTACAAGGCGTCGGAGGGTGTTGCCAACGGCAATGGGCCTGATACCCCTATCCTTCTTCTTTAGAGCACAGAGTGCTGCTCCATAAAAGACAGGCCTGATGTCCTCAGGGATGCCGCCAGCCAAACACATGTTGGAGAATCTGGTAAGTTCCACTAGAAGGTCCTTTGCAGCATCTCCAAGCACCGGGTTCAGCATTTGTTTGATGTGCTGGGGTCTTAGGCCTGTAAAGCCCCCTGCTGAACCTGAATATGTATATATATATATACATATATATATATATATATATATATATATATATATATATATATATATATATATATATATTTATATATATATATATATATATATATGTCGTACCTAATAGCCAGAAAACTTATTAGGCAAATCGGGCCTTGCATAGTAGGCAGAGCTCTATCTTATATATATATATATATATATATATATATATATATATATATATATATATATATATATATATATATATATATATATATATATATTAGGGGTACCACCACTGGTTTAATTAAAGGGACCCACATCCTCGAAGAAGAAAATAAATTGTGTTCAGAGAAGACCTTGTGGATTCTCACTGAATACTTTAATCTTTGCCTCTCCTACCACCCCTATTTTTTATATTTGATTATATTGCAATGCAATAAAATGCATTGCAATGCAATGCAATAAAATGCATTGCAATGCAATACAATAAAATGTATTGCAATGCAGTTTACAGAAAACACACACTTATATAACAATATACCAATCAGTGTTCGAAGACCTTGTCCAGTTCTTCGGGGGTCGGGTGCGTACCCAAGATACAGCACGCATTTTCCCTCTGAACAGTGACACTAAGGCGCTGGAACATGAAACTGGCCGCTCTTGGGTCTCTAGTCTTCCCAATGAGTTCCTCGCCCAGCTCCTTCAGGAACTTAAGTGCACATTTACCCCAGGCGCCCAGAGTTTCAGAGCCTATTGGCACGAACCTGTAACAACGTTCTAGGTCCCTGTACTTGTTAGTTTTCTGTGTCTCCCTGAAGGTGGCCGCCCCGCCTCCCTCAGCTGCGCTGTTAGGTAGATAGGTATCAGCCAATGTAGATGCACATGTGTAGTCCCACATGACCTGTTTACCTTCCCTCCACGGCTGCAGGGTGACTCCATCTGGGCGTTTATGGCTGTTGTCAGGCCTGCCCAATTGAGGTTCCCTTTGTGCTGGGCACCCAGCTGAAGCCAAACTTCTCTTGATGATGTCATTGACTGCTTCATGTCTGGCAATCTTTCCCTGTGTCTTACGACAGATGAGACCATGGCTGCCGTATTGGTCTGCCCGTGCATGGCCGCAAATACACCGGTGCTCGGTGGAGATAGGGACGGCAAGGCGCAGGGCAACACCAATACTTAGGCAGGTGCCCAAGGCGGAATTAGGGACTGCCAACAGGAAGTCCCCGGCATGGGGCGCTTGCACAGCTAGAAGGCGCGCTTTGTCCTTCCTGGAAGCTGCCTCCATCAATGATGTGGCGATGTTTTCCACTATGGGTCTATCCCATTTGGACTATTTGCAGTCTTTTGGAAAAGTCGGTCGAGGATGAGAGTTGACAAGAGTGTCCCACTGACCGGTTCCTTCCGCGAATTTGGGATCATAAATCCCAATGGAGTCTCTTAGGTATTCCGGTAGTATTTACTTAACTAATTCACCTGTTGCACTGGTCGAGGATAAGAATGCCGGCAGTGCTGTGTCGCCTTGCAAATACCTATTCCCCCGAGTCTAACTGGGAGCGTTGCTTGGTCCCATTGGTCATCTTGCAGGGAGAGGTTTAACACTTTCACGGTTATTGACCTTAGGAGTGTGTCATATTCTGTTAATTTTGGGCTGTCGAAGGAGGGAGCACACCTTAGGAAATAGGTCAGTCTGGGCAAAGCCAGGCACCTTGTGAGAAGGTACAAAGCATCGTGGGCGTCCAAAGCCCCAATTCTTCCCTCCATCCTCCTCAGGTCGTTCAGCTTTTCTTCGAGGACTACCTCAATGGCGCTCGAGCTCAGAGGTGCCCCTAGCAGCACACTGTCGGTGGGAGCGATCACTTGGGCTCCTGGCAATATGATTTGCACTGCATCTATGGTTGATTAGCTAGATGAGATGATTTCACACTTTAATGGGTTTAGGGTGAGTCCTAACTCCTCTCTCTTAGATTTCACCAGCTGTAGATCTTCTAGCAGGGACTCCTGTGTCGCTGCCAGGGTGCCATCGTCCAGGAACCAGATGTTGAGTTAGCTGATCAACCTGCTTGTGACCTCTTTAACAGCAAAAAAGAAAAGGGGCAAGTGGGTCTCCCTGCTGGACACCTGCAGAAACAACTTCATGTTCCAAAAACAGCAGCGTCGATTCCCTACTGTACCCTGCTGAGACGAAGGGGAGTAGAGAAGGAAAGCTTGTTCGAACTGCTTCCAGTACCACATCCCTTTTTACCTGGTTGAAGGCATTTTTAAAGTCTAATTTAATTAATGCCTTATTTTCTGGGAGGTGCTTGATATAGGCTCGTGCTGCATGAGCTGCTGCTTCACAGCCATAGGGGACACCAAAACCTAGTTGATGGAGTCGAAGCATCGTTGCAGCGTCTATGCTAATTTTTCTGACAGCTGCCCTAGCAACAAGGCGCCGAAGTGTGTTACCCACGGCAATGGGTCTGACTCCACAATCCTTCTTCTTAAGGGCACAAAGGGATGCTCCAAAGAAAAAGGGTTTAATTGTATCTGGGATCAACCCAGAGAGGCAGTCGTTGACAAACTTCGTGACCTCTGACAATAGTGTCTCGGCAACTTCTCCGAAAACTGGGTTTACCATCTCCTTGAGGTGTTGAGGTCTTACTCCAGTGTATCCCCCTGCCGAGCCTGGCGGAAATGACATGATGGCTTTGTATACCTCTGACGCTTGGAGGAATAGAGGTCCCATGTCTGGGACATTTGTGTCCTGAGCAGTGGGTTCTCCAGGTACTCTAGGAGGGTGCTTCTCTCTCAGTGAGTTGGCGGTTGTGGTATTTCTAAGGGCGATTGTGTCTTCGCTGGTAAGTAACCTAATTGCCCCTACTGTGTTGCCCTCTTCAATTTTTTTGGTCACTTGTGTTCCTAGTTTAAAATTGTCATTGGAACTCTTGGGTCTGCCACGACGGTTTTTGCGTTGAGGAAGGATGGGGATCAAGTTGTCAGCTCTGGGGAAATTATTTATTGCCCTAGTGACTGATGAGGCTAGTGACTTGCCTCCTCTTGCAGGTACGCCTAAGCAAATATTGCTAAACAGGAGCAAATTATGCCATGCTTTGATGGTGGCCGCAGCATTAAGATTTGCAGAACGTTCATTTACTTTCCTTAGAAGGTCTGTATATTTCCCTGTTGCAAATGGCCGCGCTGCTTTAGGAATGTGGGGAAGAGTTCTGGTGGTGGATGCTCTGATGGCCCCCAGGAGGTCATCTGATGACATGAAGTTTGCTGGGATGTGTGGGCCTTCTCTCTCTACAGGTACCGTCAATGAACCCTCACAGTTGTTGTCTTGACGTAGGGTTCCATCGTTTCTAAGGCCGTGAGATTCGTCACACACCCAACACGTTCCTCTGGGTCTGGGTCCTCTGGTTGCACGTCTGGGTGCACTGTTCCCAGGACCGTGCAGCTGGAGCGAACATCTGCTCCAGCTGCAACGATTGTTCTCCAAGCTCCTGACAGCTGGCCTTACCATCAACTTGGGCAAGTCCACCTTTGCTAAAGGTAAAGTGCGTTCTCTTGGTCATGTAATAGGAAGTGGCAGCCTAGCTCCTTTAACCATTCATTCAAGCCATTCAGAATTACCCACAACCTACAACTAGGAAGCGGCTGCTGGGCTTCCTTGGCCTTGCATCTTACTATCGTAGGTTCGTGAAAATTTTTAGTACGGTAGCGACACCATTGATTAATCTGACCAGCCCCAAGCAACAGTCATTGGACCATTCAACAGACCGTTGCCTTTGAACAACTAAAATCTATGCTATGTTCTGATCCCATTCTCGCCTCTCCAGATATTATGAAGCCCTTCATCATCATTGTCGACGCAAGTGGCACCTGCATCAGGGGGCGTCCTAATACAACAACATGGCGAAGAGGTTCTTCCTGTCAGCTACTACAGCTACAAGTTGCAGCCTCATCAGAAGAACTATAGCACCATAGAAAAGGAACTACTCTTCATCGTCCTGAACCTGCAACATTTCGAACTTTACCTACAGGGTAATCGGTCTATTATTATCTACTCAGATCACAATCCCCTAAGGTTCCTGCAACAGGCCCAATTTAGCAATCAACGTCTTCTACGCTGGGCTCTGTACCTGCAGAATTTTAACCTGGAGATCTTCTTCATAAAGGGCTCAGATAACATCATAGCAGATGCCCTCTCCAGAGTCTGCGAGGTAGAGGCTGCTACTCCTACCACTCTACCACCTACTGAAGTAACTTAACCCATAAGAGCAGACTTCGGGGGAGAACTGTGACAGTAATCTCTTTCAAGATATTTTTGCCTGTTCTTTCCTAAGTCACGTTACTTCAGTACGTCTGCAACATAAAGATACTAGATGCAAGAGTAGTATATATAGTAGAATACGTTTCTACAGGAGGTATACGTACCCTACACTCACTCCACCTCGCTGTCGCCACACCACCCTCGTCGATAACCAAACTACCACTTCAAGCCAGCACGCTTCCCAATGGTGAATCGGCAACTTCACGCGACTACAGCGCCATCTGCTCGCCTATATATAGTCTTGCACGAGCAGGTGGACTGGCATTTACACCAACCATAGGGAGGGCTGCATTACACCTACATTTTCCCATCACATTAAATATATATATATTTATAATATATAACTGAAAACTCACACCCCAGAAGTGACTCGAACCCATACTCCCAGGAGCAACGCAACTGGTATGTACAAGACGCCTTAATCCACTTGACCATCACGACCGGACATAATGAGGTGATAGCCGAAGCTATTTGAGCCACCCCACCGCCGGCACTCGGATGGTAATCTTGGGCATAGCATTTTACCAAATCACCTCATTCTTTGGGGCACACGTGAGGAACACAAATGCGAACAAGCCTGAATGGTCCCCAGGACAATATGCAACTGAAGGTCAAGTGGATTAAGGCGTCTTGTACATACCAGTTGCGTTGCTCCTGGGAGTATGGGTTCGAGTCACTTCTGGGGTGTGAGTTTTCAGTTGCATATTGTCCTGGGGACCATTCAGGCTTGTTCGCATTTGTGTTACGAACCCGGATCCAGCGTTCGAGCCTGGAGCAGTGACAAACACGCCATCTGTGGGTCAGCTCCCGAAACCCCCTCCAAACGAACGACGACACCTAGTGAGGACAGCGTGTACTGGCCTCGAGGACCAGTTTCTAGTCTGGTTCAGCGCTCAACACCGCCGCTCCTGACCTCTGGTGAGGTGGTGCTCCGACGACAGCGCCATCTATGGAGTGGATATGTCGGGCGTTTGTATCTGAGCCTGTGAGTGTGGTGTATTAGTGTCCCTGTTATTAATGACGTGTCTGCTTACAGAGCCGACCTGGGACCACTGTGTTGAAGGTGGAGTCAGTCTACCCGAGGCAGCCAGTCTCCATACAGTGAAGTTTGCTGCAGCTGTCGTGACGTCGTCCCCCCGGAAGAACACTGTGGTGTGTTAAGCCTGCCAGTGGAGTGGCAGTGGAAGGATTTACCCGGGACCGACGGTTGGAGACGATAATCCACTGGGGTATTGAGGACAGGAGGGTGATTGGTGATATCACACGAGACTCCTGTCTAGGGCGTACCCCTTTTATCGTTCGTGGCGTGGCCGTACCAGCCTTGGTGGCTCAGTACCTGCCAGCAGACCTGCTGGACGTGTGGTTGACGGCCTCCACGACGGTGCCCCCAGTGGACCTGTGTTGTGGCTGACCTGTGGCCAGGGTAGACTCAGCGTTCTCAGAGGACACGTCTTGAGGCCACGAAGAAAGCACCGCGGACTCAGCACCTAGCTTCGAGGATCCATAGTCTCCAGCAGAAGACTACAGTGTTGATCCCCTTGTAAAGTGTTAATACCCCTCCCCCTTGTGTACTCTTTTATTATATATATTTAAACGGTGAAGGTGAACATTATATTATATTAAGTTCTTACCTTTCTTTCCCTACTCCCTTTAAGTTACTTGCGTCACGGATCGCATCCCTTGATAGCCTCTACTGACTTGGGGCCGGATATATATCTTCCTCTAACTACATCAGAGTAAGAACCCCGTTGCGTCCCGAGAGGGCGGTAACATAATTGGCATCCCCAGCGGGATCCGTCCCCTTGTTAAGTATGTTTGACAGGGGTGGTGAAGTGGCGTAATCCCTGTATATAATTCCCCCTGTGTGACGATTGTGACGTTATACGTCCTGTGCGGTGCTCAGTGACTAAGTGCGATATTGTGCAGTGCGGTGCTCGCTGTGATTAAGCGATTAAGTGCAATATTAACTAGTGCGGTGCTCAGTGATTTAGTGCAATATTGTAGAGCGAAGTGTTCGCTTGGACTCAGTGCAATATTGGGTAGTGCGGTGCCCGAAGTGATTACGTGCAATATTGGCAAGTGCAGTGTTTGGTGCGATAAAGTGCAATATTGGCGTAGAACAGTGCTCGTTGCGTTAAGTGCTAACGTGTAAGCAGTGTGTTAAGTGCTAAGTGTTCCATCTGTGACAATGGCAGACAAAGCTACCATCGATGATCTGGACGATGTTCAGGCTTTTCTGAACAGAGTGGACTGTCTTGCCAGATTAAAGTATCTGAGCAAACCGGAACTTGTACTAGTGAGCGCCTACCTGGAGATCAAGATCCGTGCCAGTGATTCCCGTGTGGAGATCTTGTCCAAGGTTCACCGGCACCTGAAGGCAGAAGAGAAACAGGAAGGCGAGACTCCTAGTACAAGGGAAGGTGAGGAAATAGCTTCCACAGAAAAGGAAGATAAGGGCAGTGACATTGACAGTGATGCAGGTGAGCTTAATATCAGCTTCCTAACAGTCAAAATGCGTGCCCTAGAGATCAATCGCGAGATAGAGTGGAAGAAGTTAGAAGTAGAACGAGAATTAAAAGATAAAGAAGTGGAGATGAAAAATAAAGAAATGGAGATGAAAGAAAAAGAATTGGCGATGAGGCGTTTAGAATTAGAAAGAGAAGAAAGAAGAGAAGAGCGAGAAAGAGAAGAGAAACGAGAGAGAGAAGAACGAGAAAGAGAAGAGAAACGAGAGAGAGAAGCACGAGAAAGAGAAGAGAGACGAGAGAGAGAAGAACGAGAAAGAGAAGAAAAAGAAAGACAGAGACAACATGAACTAGAAGTATTACGACTAGGCGTTGGACAGAGACAAACTGGAGTAAGCGGTTTCGATCCGGTAAGGAATATCAAAATGGTCCCCAAATTCAACGAGAGAGAAGTTTCGAAGTTCTTCGCAGCCTTCGAGAAAGTCGCTGCCTCTTTGGAGTGGCCAAGGGAGAATTGGGCCATCATGATACAGTCAGTCTTGACTGGGAAGGCCCAAATCGCCTACTCTACGTTATCCCTTGACGACTCCGGCGATTACGATATGGTGAAGAAAGTGGTGCTCATGGCGTACCAATTGGTACCTGAGGCATATAGGCAAAAGTTCAGAAACCTGAAGAAGACCTCAGAGCACACTTTCACCGAATTCGCCACCATCAAGGAGCGACTTTTTCAAGAATGGTGTGCATCTCGGAAGGTGGAGACCAAGGAAGACCTCGAGCAGCTGATTCTGCTCGAGGACTTCAAGGATTGTTTATCTGGAGACCTCAAGACGTACTTAGAGGAACAGCAGGTAGAGACCTTGAGTGCAGCAGCCACCATGGCTGAAGAGTATATTCTGACTCATAGGCCGTCTGCTAAGTACGTCCCAAGGAATTACCAGCGCCGGTTCGACAGACCTCATGATGAAGAAGAGAGACCCGTCCCACAAAGTGCTAAGAAGACGCCCCCAAGTAGCCCTCGAAGGACTAGTCCTAGTAGTCCGAAACACCGGAGTCCAAGGAGGAATATGGTGTGCTGGACTTGTGGGCAGAAAGGGCATATAGCTGCTAGGTGCCGAGGCAGAAGAGGTGGCAGCGCACGGAGGGAGGTGATGATGATGAGCTGTGTTACACCACCAGCAGGAAGCCAGTCGACGACGACGCAGGAAGGACCAAGTTTGTTGGCCCCTCACACTTCAACCGGGTATGTAACGAGTGATCATACTGGTAGATCAATTGTAGTGCTCAGAGATAGTGGAGCAGCCCAGTCCCTGATCGTGAAGAGCTCGTTACCCGAGGGAGTAAGTGTGGATGGGCGACAAAAGGTTGTCCTGGTTGGGTTTCCTAGGACGCAGTATATCGCCCCCTTAGTGCCAGTACATCTTGACTCGCCTTATTTCAGCGGCACATGTGAGTTGGCAGTAGTCGATACCCTCCCTGTGGCTGGGATTGACGTGGTACTAGCCAACGACTTGGTGACCGATTGGAGCAACAATCATCCCAAGATAGCGGACGAGTCAGCCAGAACAGTACAGTCAGAGGTGTCTACAGGCAATGGTAATGTCCAGGTAAAGACAGACCCGGATGTAACTATGTTTAATTTGTCCTCTCGCCTACAGATTGAGAACGTTCTAGCAGTGTCTCCTGATTCTCTCGACAAGGAACATGAGGTTACGATGGAAGAAGTACCTGAGCTTGAAGAGAGGCCTTGTGTGCAGACACCCACGGATACCAACGAGTCTGGAGCGAAGGCTGAGGTGTGCTTGCGGTATGGCAAGTTACAGCATGTAGTGAACCAGCCAGAGATTCCCCAGACGTCAGAGGTATGTGAGGCATGTTCTAAAGGTCTAGTGCCCTCTTTGGTCCAAGCCAGGCTAGTGGATGGTGCCGGCTATGGACATGACAAGCTCAGGAAACTTATCCCTCGACTTACCAAATGTTTCCTATCGGCATTTTGTTTTGTTCTCCTATGTGCTCTCTGTGTTCTCAGTAAGGATCAGTGGACGACCCGAAGGATGATGGCTCCCGTGAACATCGAGAAGAGGTCCCAGGGATTGGAGAGTTGTACTGCAAGTGTTGCAGTTGAAGAAGGGACCTGGGAGGTAATAGATGATACAGGAGGTACGACATGTGATAATGTGAGTAACTGTTTCCGACAGGTTGACACCCCCCGCGTGACTGCTGAGCCTCAACACAGCGTTATACGGAACGTTGGTCGACCTGACGGGGGCAGAGCGAATGCCATCTTTGGTGAGCAAGCAGCCCTGTTGGAACTAGGTGTGGGCCTAGTAGAAGAGTGTATAGTAAGTACTGACTTGCCCATTGTCGCTATCACTCTGAATTATCAGACCCCTGTATTCCAGGTTCCTGTCTCCCTGACGGACCATCGGACTGGCACCAGAAATGCCGTCTGTGGTCAGCCATCATCGGTGCCACGACATAGGAAAGTGTCAAGTCACCCCAGATCGTGTCAAAACCAATCCGTACTAGAGAGGTGTAAGATGATGCCCCTGCTTGACATCGCAGTGGAGATGTGGACGATTATATCAGGCAGATTATTGCTTTCTATCTACAAGTTCCCTTTGTGCCAGGGTTCCTCAGTACAGTTCTGTAGACGTGACAGCCTCGACATCCCAGATTATAAAGCATGTAAGTCCATTTGGAGTTGTGTCGCCCTGCTAATTTGGTTTGTGTTTTTTATAGAACCCCAAACCAAATTCTTTTTGGTGGGGAGGTGTTACGAACCCGGATCCAGCGTTCGAGCCTGGAGCAGTGACAAACACGCCATCTGTGGGTCAGCTCCCGAAACCCCCTCCAAACGAACGACGACACCTAGTGAGGACAGCGTGTACTGGCCTCGAGGACCAGTTTCTAGTCTGGTTCAGCGCTCAACACCGCCGCTCCTGACCTCTGGTGAGGTGGTGCTCCGACGACAGCGCCATCTATGGAGTGGATATGTCGGGCGTTTGTATCTGAGCCTGTGAATGTGGTGTATTAGTGTCCCTGTTATTAATGACGTGTCTGCTTACAGAGCCGACCTGGGACCACTGTGTTGAAGGTGGAGTCAGTCTACCCGAGGCAGCCAGTCTCCATACAGTGAAGTTTGCTGCAGCTGTCGTGACGTCGTCCCCCCGGAAGAACACTGTGGTGTGTTAAGCCTGCCAGTGGAGTGGCAGTGGAAGGATTTACCCGGGACCGACGGTTGGAGACGATAATCCACTGGGGTATTGAGGACAGGAGGGTGATTGGTGATATCACACGAGACTCCTGTCTAGGGCGTACCCCTTTTATCGTTCGTGGCGTGGCCGTACCAGCCTTGGTGGCTCAGTACCTGCCAGCAGACCTGCTGGACGTGTGGTTGACGGCCTCCACGACGGTGCCCCCAGTGGACCTGTGTTGTGGCTGACCTGTGGCCAGGGTAGACTCAGCGTTCTCAGAGGACACGTCTTGAGGCCACGAAGAAAGCACCGCGGACTCAGCACCTAGCTTCGAGGATCCATAGTCTCCAGCAGAAGACTACAGTGTTGATCCCCTTGTAAAGTGTTAATACCCCTCCCCCTTGTGTACTCTTTTATTATATATATTTAAACGGTGAAGGTGAACATTATATTATATTAAGTTCTTACCTTTCTTTCCCTACTCCCTTTAAGTTACTTGCGTCACGGATCGCATCCCTTGATAGCCTCTACTGACTTGGGGCCGGATATATATCTTCCTCTAACTACATCAGAGTAAGAACCCCGTTGCGTCCCGAGAGGGCCGTAACACCGGACATAATGAGGTGATAGCCGAAGCTATTTGAGCCACCCCACCGCCGGCACTCGGATGGTAATCTTGGGCATAGCATTTTACCAAATCACCTCATTCTTTGGGGCACACGTGAGGAACACAAATGCAAACAAGCCTGAATGGTCCCCAGGACAATATGCAACTGAAGGTCAAGTGGATTAAGGCGTCTTGTACATACCAGTTGCGTTGCTCCTGGGAGTATGGGTTCGAGTCACTTCTGGGGTGTGAGTTTTCAGTTGCATATTGTCCTGGGGACCATTCAGGCTTGTTCGCATTTGTGTTCCTCACGTGTGCCCCAAAGAATGAGGTGATTTGGTAAAATGCTATGCCCAAGATTACCATCCGAGTGCCGGCGGTGGGGTGGCTCAAATAGCTTCGGCTATCACCTCATTATGTCCGGTCGTGATGGTCAAGTGGATTAAGGCGTCTTGTACATACCAGTTGCGTTGCTCCTGGGAGTATGGGTTCGAGTCACTTCTGGGGTGTGAGTTTTCAGTTGCATATTGTCCTGGGGACCATTCAGGCTTGTTCGCATTTGTGTTCCTCACGTGTGCCCCAAAGAATGAGGTGATTTGGTAAAATGCTATGCCCAAGATTACCATCCGAGTGCCGGCGGTGGGGTAGCTCAAATAGCTTCGGCTATCACCTCATTATGTCCGGTCGTGATGGTCAAGTGGATTAAGGCGTCTTGTACATACCAGTTGCGTTGCTCCTGGGAGTATGGGTTCGAGTCACTTCTGGGGTGTGAGTTTTCAGTTGCATATTGTCCTGGGGACCATTCAGGCTTGTTCGCATTTGTGTTCCTCACGTGTGCCCCAAAGAATGAGGTGATTTGGTAAAATGCTATGCCCAAGATTACTATCCGAGTGCCGGCGGTGGGGTGGCTCAAATAGCTCCGGCTATCACCTCATTATGTCCGGTCGTGATGGTCAAGTGGATTAAGGCGTCTTGTACATACCAGTTGCGTTGCTCCTGGGAGTATGGGTTCGAGTCACTTCTGGGGTGTGAGTTTTCAGTTGCATATTGTCCTGGGGACCATTCAGGCTTGTTCGCATTTGTGTTCCTCACGTGTGCCCCAAAGAATGAGGTGATTTGGTAAAATGCTATGCCCAAGATTACCATCCGAGTGCCGGCGGTGGGGTGGCTCAAATAGCTTCGGCTATCACCTCATTATGTCCGGTCGTGATGGTCAAGTGGATTAAGGCGTCTTGTACATACCAGTTGCGTTGCTCCTGGGAGTATGGGTTCGAGTCACTTCTGGGGTGTGAGTTTTCAGTTGCATATTGTCCTGGGGACCATTCAGGCTTGTTCGCATTTGTGTTCCTCACGTGTGCCCCAAAGAATGAGGTGATTTGGTAAAATGCTATGCCCAAGATTACCATCCGAGTGCCGGCGGTGGGGTGGCTCAAATAGCTTCGGCTATCACCTCATTATGTCCGGTCGTGATGGTCAAGTGGATTAAGGCGTCTTGTACATACCAGTTGCGTTGCTCCTGGGAGTATGGGTTCGAGTCACTTCTGGGGTGTGAGTTTTCAGTTGCATATTGTCCTGGGGACCATTCAGGCTTGTTCGCATTTGTGTTCCTCACGTGTGCCCCAAAGAATGAGGTGATTTGGTAAAATGCTATGCCCAAGATTACCATCCGAGTGCCGGCGGTGGGGTGGCTCAAATAGCTTCGGCTATCACCTCATTATGTCCAGTCGTGATGGTCAAGTGGATTAAGGCGTCTTGTACATACCAGTTGCGTTGCTCCTGGGAGTATGGGTTCGAGTCACTTCTGGGGTGTGAGTTTTCAGTTGCATATTGTCCTGGGGACCATTCAGGCTTGTTCGCATTTATAATATATATATATATATATATATATATATATATATATATATATATATATATATATATATATATATATATATATATATATATATATATATATGTCGTACCTACTAGCCAGAACGCACTTCTCAGCCTACTATGCATGGCCCGATTTGCCTAATAAGCCAAGTTTTCATGAATTAATTGTTTTTCGACTACCTAACCTACCTAACCTAACCTAACTTTTTCAGCTACCTAACCTAACCTAACCTATAGAGATAGGTTAGGTTAGGTTAGGTAGGGTTGGTTAGGTTCGGTCATATATCTACGTTAATTTTAACTCCAATAAAAAAAAGTTGACCTCATACATAATGAAATGGGTAGCTTTATCATTTCATAAGAAAAAAATTAGAGAAAATATATTAATTCTGGAAAACTTGGCGTATTAGGCAAATCGAGCCTTGCATAGTAGGCAGAGAAGTGCGTTCTGGCTACTAGGTACGACATATATATATATATATATATATATATATATATATATATATATATATATATATATATATATATATATATATATATATATATATATATATATATATACAGGCCCAATTCAGCAATCTATATATATATATATATATATATATATATATATATATATATATATATATATATATATATATATATATATATATATATATATATATATATATTATTATAAATATATATATATTTAATGTGATGGGAAAATGTAGGTGTAATGCAGCCCTCCCTATGGTTGGTGTAAATGCCAGTCCACCTGCTCGTGCAAGACTATATATAGGCGAGCTATATATATATATATATATATATATATATATATATATATATATATATATATATATATATATAACTGAAAACTCACACCCCAGAAGTGACTCGAACCCATACTCCCATGAGCAACGCAACTGGTATGTACAAGACGCCTTAATCCACTTGACCATCACGACCGGACATAATGAGGTGATAGCCGAGGCTATTTGAACTACCCCACCGCCGGCACTCGGATAGTAATCTTGGGCATAGCATTTTACCAAATCACCTCATTCTTTGGGGCACACGTGAGGAACACAAATGCGAACAAGCCTGAATGGTCCCCAGGACAATATGCAACTGAAAACTCACACCCTAGAAGTGACTCGAACCCATACTCCCAGGAGCAACGCAACTGGTATGTACAAGATGCCTTAATCCACTTGACTATCACGAACGGACATAATGAGGTGATAGCCGAGGCTATTTGAACCACCCCACCGCCGGCACTCGGATAGTAATCTTGGGCATAGCATTTTACCAAATCACCTCATTCTTTGGGGCACACGTGAGGAACACAAATGCGAACAAGCCTGAATGGTCCCCAGGACAATATGCAACTGAAAACTCACACCCCAGAAGTGACTCGAACACATACTCCCAGGAGCAACGCAACTGGTATGTACAAGACGCCTTAATCCACTTGACCATCACGACCGGACATAATGAGGTGATAGCCGAGGCTATTTGAACCACCCCACCGCCGGCACTCGGATAGTAATCTTGGGCACAGCATTTTACCAAATCACCTCATTCTTTGGGGCACACGTGAGGAACACAAATGCGAACAAGCCTGAATGGTCCCCAGGACAATATGCAACTGAAAACTCACACCCCAGAAGTGACTCGAACCCATACTCCCAGGAGCAACGCAACTGGTATATACAAGACGCCTTAATCCACTTGACCATCATGACCGGACATAATGAGGTGATAGCCGAGGCTATTTGAACCACCCCACCGCCGGCAGTCGGATAGTAATCTTGGGCATAGCATTTTACCAAATCACCTCATTCTTTGGGGCACACGTGAGGAACACAAATGCGAACAAGCCTGAATGGTCCCCAGGACAATATGCAACTGAAAACTCACACCCCAGAAGTCACTCGAACCCATACTCCCAGGAGCAACGCAACTGGTATGTACAAGACGCCTTAATCCACTTGACCATCACGACCGGACATAATGAGGTGATAGCCGAGGCTATTTGAACCACCCCACCGCCGGCACTCGGATAGTAATCTTGGGCATAGCATTTTACCAAATCACCTCATTCTTTGGAGCACACGTGAGGAACACAAATGCGAACAAGCCTGAATGGTCCCCAGGACAATATGCAACTGAAAACTCACACCCCAGAAGTGACTCGAACCCATACTCCCAGGAGCAACGCAACTGGTATGTACAAGACGCCTTAATCCACTTGACCATCACGACTGGACATAATGAGGTGATAGCCGAGGCTATTTGAACCACCCCACCGCCGGCACTCGGATAGTAATCTTGGGCATAGCATTTTACCAAATCACCTCATTCTTTGGGGCACACGTGAGGAACACAAATGCGAACAAGCCTGAATGGTCCCCAGGACAATATTCAACTGAAAACTCACACCCCAGAAGTGACTCGAACCCATACTCCCAGGAGCAACGCAACTGGAGTGTACAAGACGCCTTAATCCACTTGACCATCACGACCGGACATAATGAGGTGATAGCCGAAGCTATTTGAACCACCCCACCACCGGCAGTCGGATAGTAATCTTGGGCATAGCATTTTACCAAATCACCTCATTCTTTGGGGCACACGTGAGGAACACAAATGCGAACAAGCCTGAATGGTCCCCAGGACAATATGCAACTGAAAACTCACACCCCAGAAGTGACTCTAACCCATACTCCCAGGAGCAACGCAACTGGTATGTACAAGACGCCTTAATCCACTTGACCATCACGACCGGACATAATGAGGTGATAGCCGAGGCTATTTGAACCACCCCACCGCCGGCACTCGGATAGTAATCTTGGGCATAGCATTTTACCAAATCACCTCATTCTTTGGGGCACACGTGAGGAACACAAATGCGAACAAGCCTGAATGGTCCCCAGGACAATATGCAACTGAAAACTCACACCCCAGAAGTGACTCGAACCCATACTCCCAGGAGCAACGCAACTGGTATGTACAAGACGCCTTAATCCACTTGACCATCACGACCGGACATAATTAGGTGATAGCCGAGGCTATTTGAAACACCCCACCGCCGGCACTCGGATAGTATTCTTGGGCATAGCATTTTACCAAATCACCTCATTCTTTGGGGCACACGTGAGGAACACAAATGCGAACAAGCCTGAATGGTCCCCAGGACAATATGCAACTGAAAACTCACACCCCCAGAAGTGACTCGAACCCATACTCCCAGGAGCAACGCAACTGGTATGTACAAGACGCCTTAATTCACTTGACCATCACGACCGGACATAATGAGGTGATAGCCGAGGCTATTTGAACCACCCCACCGCCGGCACTCGGATAGTAATCTTGATCATAGCATTTTACCAAATCACCTCATTCTTTGGGGCACACGTGAGGAACACAAATGCGAACAAGCCTGAATGGTCCCCAGGACAATATGCAACTGAAAACTCACACCCCAGAAGTGACTCGAACCCATACTCCCAGGAGCAACGCAACTGGTATGTACAAGACGCCTTAATCCACTTGACCATCACGACCGGACATAATGAGGTGATAGCCGTTTCTCTTCAAGATATTTCCTCACTGAGGGGCCAAAAACATCATTGATCCATTCAGTGAAGAATATCCGCGTTACCCAGGATTTCTTATTGGACCTCCACATTACATTCAGTCGCGCCTTATACACTTTACATGCCTTGAACACGCGTGGATTTTCTGAGTGGTAGACCAGCAGTGGCTTGACCTTGCAATCTCCACTTGCATTGGCGCAGAGGACGAGAGTAAGCCGATCCATCATCGGTTTGTGGCCAGGCAAAGATTGTTCCTCCTGTGTGATGTAGGTCCTCTTCGTCATTTTCTTCCAAAACAGGCCAGTCTCGTCACAATTAAAAACTTGTTGGGGCAAGAACTCCTTTTCAGCAACAAATTCCTGGAACTCTGGTACAAATTTCTCAGCAGCAGCTTTATCAGAGCTGGCAGCCTCCCCATGTCGCACAACACTGTGGATACCGCTTCTCTTCCTAAATTTCTCAAACCATCCACGGCTTGCCTTAAATATCTCCTCCTCTTCAGACGACGCACCTGGTGTCTTCCTGACAAGGTCCACATACAACTTTTTGGCCTTTGCACAGACAAGAGCTTCAGAGACACTATCGCCATGCAATTGCCTTTCATTCATCCAGACTAGCAGTAGCTTTTCAACCTCTTCTAGGATTTGTGGACGTTTCTTGTTAACCTTGGTAACTCCTTAAGCCACCTCAAGCGTCTTAAATTGTTCCTTCCTCTTCAGAATGGTACAAATCGTTGATGAGGTCCTGCCATACTCCCTGACGAGATCAACCACATGCACACCACGCTCGTGCTTTGCTATTATTTCCTTCTTCACTTCAACAGTAATTGTTGCTTTCTACCCCTTGCCAACACTGTCTTTAGCAACCAGCTTCTTTGGCGACATCGTGCGTTACAAATTGCAGTCACCAAACCACAAAAACACAGAGAAAAGCGCAAATAAATCCAGAGGGATGCTTGTCGTGTGAGATACAACAACAACACTGGCGTCGGAGGCGTCCGAGAATTTGCGAGAACCCGCGAGACGCTAGGAAGCGCTATGTGGTTTCACTCGTTAATAGAGACGAGCACGTCAATAGAGACAAATTTGCTGCGAGTGGCTTGCTCGTTACTGGAAAAACTCGTTAATAGAGCCACTCGTTAATAGAGGTTCCACTGTATATATATATATATAAATATATATATATATATATATATATATATATATATATATATATATATATATATATATATATATATATAATATATATATATATATATATATATATATATATATATATATATATATATATATATATGTCGTACCTAGTAGCCAGAACTCACTTCTCAGCCTACTATTCAAGGCCCGATTTGCCTAATAAGCCAAGTTTTCCTGAATTAATATATTTACTATAATTTTTTTCTTATGAAATGATAAAGCAACCCTTTTCTCTATGTATGAGGTCAATTTTTTTTTATTGGAGTTAAAATTAACGTAGATATATGACCGAACCTAACCAACCCTACCTAACCTAACCTAACCTATATTTATAGGTAAGGTTAGGTTAGGTAGCCAAAAAAAGCTAGGTTAGGTTAGGTTAGGTAGGTTAGGTAGACGAAAAAACATTAATTCATGAAAACTTGGCTTATTAGGCAAATCGGGCCTTGAATAGTAGGCTGAGAAGTGCGTTCTGGCTACTAGGTACGACATATATATATATATATATATATATATATATATATATATATATATATATATATATATATATATATATGTATATATATATATATATATATATATATATATATATATATATATATATATATATATATATATATATATATATATATATATATATATATATATATATATATAACAAAGTCACTAGAGAAAGGGAGTGTGAAGAATAAGAGGGGGAGCATGTTCCTGAAAATTGCATACACAAACATAGATGGAGTGAGATCAAAGATACTGTACAAAACTTGAAGATGATATTTTAAATGAGGTCATATTCTCATGGGGTTACTCAGTTTGGAGACGGGACAGAAAAATTAGGAAAGGGGGTAGTGTTGCTGTGCTGGTGAAAGAACAGCTTAAGGTAAATTAAATAATGATTGTGAATCCACAAGAAGTTGATATAATAGCACTAGAGATCTGCAATCAGGATGATAAACTAACAGTCATAAATGTATATAGTCCACCGCCATGCAACACATGGTCAAAGGAGGAGCTGGATAATAAGAGAGGGTTTTATAACAATAATGAGAGATTATAGCGAGAGACAGATCACAACTCTTGGTAGTTGGCGACTTCAACTTGAAATAAATCCATAGACTAGGAGGCATATGAAGCTAGAACAGAGGATTTTTGGACTTGTTGATTCGTAAACCTCATCCTGAAAACATTCGTGTTTCTGCATGTTAAACAAGCTACGAGGATGAGGGAAGGGGATGTTTTCTCCATTCTGGATGTTATATTTACAAGGAAAGAGGAAGAGATATTTATCATTCAGTACCTCCCTCCCTTGGGTAAAAGTGACCATGTCTTTTTGGGAATAAAGTATGCAATGCATTATAATCTGGAAAAAAATAAGCTTGAAGCAGTTGAAAAACCTGATTTGTGGAGAGGTCATTATGGGGAACTCAGATATTTTCTTAAGGAATTTGACAAACACTTGCTGTTAGGACATGAAGTAAATGAGATGTATGTCAAGTTTCGTGAAATATATGATAAAGGCACAACAAAATTTATACCAAATGAGAGATGCAGAACTAGGAAAAGGGGATTTGTTTGTTGATATCATCCGGATTTTTCCGAGTTTTGGAGTTTCCGAGATATTTTCTATTGATAAAAATATGTATAATGTTAATTTAAAGTTTTTTGATAAATGAGCTTTCCTGTCTACTTAGGTAATGATTCCAAAGATCGTCCTTCCTTTCCTCCCTGGAATCTGGATGTAGCAGGTACTCAATTGTCAAAAGTGAAAATTTTGTTTGTCATCCGAATGCACCAAATTGGTAAATTTTGTAATAATCTTTTAAAAATTGTAAATGACACTATTTTTGCAAAATCCTTTCAAGATCTATTATTCTAATATGCTACCACAAGTGAGGCATATAAGAGTATTTATGAGTAAGATGTAATTGAGTCTTTGACACTAATAAAATTAAGTACTGTGGTTTTATATACTGATAATTAGCTAAAAATATATACATGTAAATTATTTTGCCTTGCACCTAGATCCACGGAGCCTGTATGGTGTGCGTTTCAGTACTTCGGAAATCTGGAACGATCTGGAATCTCTTGTCTGCAATGAAACGATACATATTATTGCACTTACCAAAATATGGATGAATGTAGAAAATAGAGAACTATTAGCTGAATATCAAATAAATGGATTTAATCTATTTCACACAGATAGATATATTAGACAAGGAGGGGTAGTAGCTATGTATGTTAGGTAATATTTGAAATGTAGTCTCGAAAAGACCACATTTCAACAGAAACATGCCACATACCAGTCACAAGAATGAACCTCGTCGAGGCCAAACGTCTAAATGAGAGCATGAACGAGTAAGAAATAATTTTTTAACACCAGGCATCATAAACACAATGAATGCACCTGCAGACACACAACGAGCACTATCACCATAGCAAAGATTACTCCTGTAACGGTTCTATTGTTACGTAAAGTATGGTGACAAATAAACACAGACACTAAGATACTATATATATATTTGGTCGAATATACAGAAGTACACAGGTGATACTTTGGTGTGAGTTGAGCGCACTGAGCGTCGGTACAGTATCTCACAAGTGTCTGCTCTAGACCACACTTGAAAGTAGACTAGCCAATGTTCGCTACTCCGCTGCTTATATGCTCGGGCAACACCTCACCGTGTTCCCCGGGCAACGCCTCACCTCATTCATCTCCAAAGGTTGACAGGAATATTAACAATGCATTTGGAGCGAGTATATTATTGGGATAATCTACTCGCTACAGAACTCCCCCTCCCAGGGGATGAAAGGAAAAATACTTGATCAAGGAACTTAGCTGGTCGGTGAATTGTACGCCCTGCTCGCGTTACATAACCATCAAAGTTAACTTCCTCCTCTTCGCTGATGTCATCTAACTGGGGTCGTAGGAGGATCCTGTGCTGTGAGGTCGCACAGGATCGTCCGTCGTCGTAGGAGGCGGTGCTGTTGGTAACTGTGGTCGAAAAGTGAACTGCGTAGTCGGCGGATGTGTCTCTGGATTTAGCAGTGTCGCAGACGTTGAGACGAAGCCTGGAGCAGAGCAGAGAGCTGAGTGAGGCTGGAGTCGTGGAGCTCTATGTGGGAGAGCGTGGCGGCTCGATTGAGAATTGTGAGTGTCTGAACTCGGGGAGCGAGAGCGTGGCGGCTCGATGCGGTCGTAGTCTGCTGTCTGCTCTGTGTCGAAGCTGTAGCGTCTTGGGTTGATTAGGACTGTACACGCCGAGTACTACATGTGTTGACTGTGGAAATTGTAGTCTGGAAACAAAAGATGTAGGTACAGTGTGTGGACAAGCTCGGTGTAGCAGGAGAGAAGAATATGCATAATTGTTGCGTCCTTGGGTCGCTGTCGCAATGTGGAGCATTGTAAAAATTGTACATCACTACTCCTCTTAATACAACAAATATGAGAAAAGAACTAACAATTCATCATGAATGATCAGACATCCTTAAAGCTTTACCATCAATCTAACATGTACTTAGAAGTCACTGATGATAAGTTCATCTATGCCCCAATCTTCAAAAGATCCGTCTGGCAAATATCTGCGAATGATGATGGGAATTTTCCTTTCTCTCAATTCTTTGGCAGCAATTTGGAGCGGATCCGATTCTGCATCAATTTCCACCATGACAGGCGCACACATTGCAATCTGCAGTGCTCTCGTGCCCAATACTCTAGCTCTTTCATATTTTGTCATATAAGGTGTCGTGATTCTCTTGAGCATAGGCACTGGCTGACCTTCCCCTGCAGGTACCAACTCTGTCTGGTTATCATCATCCTCCTCTCCTTGCAGGTCATCCAGATTTTCATCATCTTCTGCCTCCTCGAAGTCATCACCAACATCATCACCATCGAACTCCTCGTCAGCCATCTCGCGTTCCTGTTTGCACCAAGGTCTTCTCCCAGCTATAAGCAAGACTCGCGTGGCCGTGTGTGACGCAGCACTGGAACTCCCCCTCCCAGGGGATGAAAGGAAAAATACTTGATCAAGGAACTTAGCTGGTCGGTGAATTGTACGCCCTAAAAAAAATCATTAAATTTGATTGACAATGAGATGAAATAATGCATAGTATGTCAATTTTGTGAATTTTTTTAATTACTGAACTAGGTTTTCAATGCTTACATTTGTTATTCTCGGCATTCTTTGCTTCATATCTGAAGCTTCGTTTTCAGTTTCCACTTCAGACGTGTCTTCCGCAGCTATGCATCTCCGGTTTGCAGCATCAAAATCATCTGTAATAACTGAATATAATTAATAATATATCAGTGAGATATATGTTTATCATTACCTAGTAGTAGTGAACACTAAAAAATAACATAAATCAGCTTTCTAAAGAGATGTTTAATAATACGACACACATGATTTGGAACTTATAACTGGGTTAAGTACTTTGCACATAAGTCTTAACCCTTTAACTGCGCGGCCTATAAATATGACATCCCCCCAGTGCGCAAGAAATGAAACCTCGGGAAAAAATTCCTTTTTCTTCTGAAAGTGTAAAAAACCCCTCCCTGTATATGGGTATAGCAACGGAAGTTCGAAATTGTACTTACTTTGGCTGCTATAGGGTCCGAAAAGGGGGCGTGACGTCATCATTCCTCATGCGCCAGAGCAGTATGCTCCTGGGGCCGGTGGGGCGCCCGGGGCGGGGCGCGCGAGTTGCCGCGAATATATTTTTGTTCATTTTTTGCGCACAGTTCCAAATACATTTTATTTGTTTTTACATGCTAATCCTATGTATAATGAACACGTACACTATATTATGGCAGTAAAACATCCGTACTGTCCGAAGACACTGTGTTACGTGCATGACACTTGTGTATACATATGTTGCACATATTTACCATGTATCATGCTAATTTATTTATATATACAATCTATTTACAGAATATACACTGTCACACACTATATATATTCACCATCAATACATTCAGAACACCGCGAGTGTGAGCTGTCACACCCAGCCAGCCCTCCCTCACTCCAACATCTTACTCGCCAACATTGCTCCTCCCACCATTCTGTTATTGTTCTTATTACACTAATTACACATGTTATATATACCTATCTACAGGTTTTATTTACCAGAACTATGCAAGTAAGCCAGTATTGTGTCCAAACAGTACAGTGGCCACCATATACTGCATGACAAATCACACAGCCAACCCATTCTCGCACTTTCGTATAGTCAATATTGACTTATTAATTATGTGCATATGTGACGTGCTGAACATACTAGTTTACCTTGAAAAGCTTCATAGAAAATACCGACCTTACCTAACCTTCTTAGTATGTTGAAAAAAGCATCTTATTGCTTCGTAATTACAATTATTACTTAACCTATTATAGGTATAGGTTAAGTAATCACCACCACTGTCCCTCGCCTCGTCATACACAAGCACTTGCCATTCGCCTCCCCATACACCAGCACTTGACCCTCGCCTCCCCATACACCAGCACTCGCCCCTCGCCTCCGCATACACCAGCACTTGCCCCTCACTTCCCCATACACCAGCACTCGCCCCTCGCCTCCCCATACACCAGCACTCGCCCCTCACCTGCCCATACACCAGCACTTGCCCCTCGCCTCCCCATACACAAGCACTCGTCCCTCGCCTCCCCATACACCAGCACTCGCCCCTCACCTGCCCATACACCAGCACTTGCCCCTCGCCTCCCCATACACAAGCACTCGTCCCGCGCCTCCCCATACACCAGCACTCGCCCTTCACCTGCCCATACACCAGTACTTGCCCCTCGCCTCCCCATACACCAACACTTGCCCCTCGCCTCCCCATACACAAGTACTCGTCCCTCGCCTCCCCATACACCAGCACTAGAATGTAATAATATAATAAAATATAAGTGTTTAATTACGATAATATTTGCATGATTGCATGAAGCGTTTGTCCTCCCGCAGACTGCACTTATGACAAATTGGCCGCTCCGTTGATACTGGCAGCGGATGACGCTGTGACGTCACTGGTGAGGGCAGCACTGCGCATTTCCTCCCTCATCTCTTAATCATTCCCTCGTTTATATAATTGGCAAGACAATTTACTTATCTTAGTTAGCAAATAGGGGATATTTGGCTAAGATTTCTGGTAGCAGATAATTTTGAATGAAATATTAAAACATCTCTGGAACATTTATTATAAAATTGTCTCTGAATTCATGTATCTTTTTGCACTCCATCACATCCAGTCGGTCAGGTGAAGTCACAGAGAGAGGTTGTGTTAACCGGAGCTCCTGAGTGTTGTTATATTATCATAGCAAATATGGAAGTTGTAGTGAAGGACCTGGTGACTCTAGTGGGAGCCCTGAGGACAGAGTTGGACTCTCTGCGGGAGGAGGTGCGTCAGCTTAAAAAACAACGAGAAGTAACGAAGGAGGAGACCAGCAGTAAAGGGACCTCGTCTTGGAGAGTTGCGAAAGACAGGGGCCTTAAGAAGACTTTGATAAAGCCGCCTTCAAACGCCATAGCAACTTCAAATTCATTTGACGTTTTGGAGGACGAGTGCTGTGGAGAGACTGTGGATCGCGCAAAAGGGAAAGCAACGAAGAGAAAGGAAGCGCAGGCCCCTCAGAAAGTAAAGGAAGTACCTAAGCAAACATTAGTTGTGGGAGATTCCCAGATAAGGTATTTGGATAGAACGTTTTGTGCTAGAGATAGGGGGAACAGGTTAAGGGTTTGCTATCCCGGAGCTGGCATTGGTGATATTATAAACAACATGAATGATATTATGGCTGGTAATGGGAACAATCCCATTATTTGCATTAGCGTGGGAGGAAATGATGTTGGTCGAGTCAGGAGTGAGGAACTGATTCAGAGGTATAAAACAGCCATAGAGTTAGTTAGGAGCAAGGGAGGAATCCCGATCATATGTGGCATTCTTCCAAGAAAGGGAGTGGGAAATGAATGGATATCGAGGGCACTTGGTGTCAATTGCCGGCTGGAAAGATATTGCAAATCAAATGCAATATCTTTCATAGACAACTGGGAACACTTCTATGGAAGAAATGAAATGTATGCTCGTGATGGGGTGCATCTATCGAGAGCTGGGGTTGTTGCTGTTGCGAACTCGCTAGAAGAAGTGGTTAGAGGCGTTTGTTTGGGTTTAAACTGTTAGTAGATAGAGGTATGGGAATTGATTTGGAGGAAGGAGGTAATAAAAGTATGTGTTTGTGGGAGAAGGGAATTGGCAAAACGATCAGGGAAAGAGAAGGTCCGCAAAATAACAATTCACTTAGGGTATATTACACTAACAGTAGAAGTCTAAGAAATAAAATTAACGAATTAAATGCTCTTGTCTGCACAGAAAAAATAGATATTATTGCACTTACCGAAACGTGGATGAATGTAGAAAATAGAGAACTATTAGCTGAATATCAAATATATGGATTTAAACTATTTCACACAGATAGATATATTAGACGAGGAGGTGGAGTAGCCATATATGTTAGGGACAATTTGAAATGTAGTCTCAAAGAGGGAATCAAAACAGAGCCACACACAGAAACTATTTGGATTGAATTAAACGAAAAAGCTAATAATATTATAATAGGAGTAATATATAGGCCACCAAATTTAGACAGAATGGAAGCAAAGCATCTATGGGATGAAATATCTAGAGCATCTAGATCTAACAGTATTTATGTCATGGGTGACTTTAATTTTAGCGGAATAAACTGGTTGAACAAAACAGGGAATAGTGAAGCAGAAGATTTTCTAGAATTAATTGACGATTGCTTTCTTACGCAACACATTAAGGAACCAACACGGGAAAATAATATTTTAGATTTAGTGTTAACTAACAGGGAAACGCAAATTAATGACATCGAAATAGGGAGTGAGCTAGGGAGCAGTGATCACAAAGAAATCAGATTTAGCATAGAATGGAATAGACTAGTAGGAGAAAATTCTGTTAAAGTGCCAGATTTTCGAAAAGCTGATTTTAATAGCCTAAGAAATTTTTTGGGTCAAATTGATTGGAAAAGCTTGGGTATGGGGTGTGGGCCGGTCTTGGAGCGAGACATGAACCCAGTGATAGGTGACTTAAATGGGGATTTAGATGTGGATTCAATATATAACTTATTTAAGAATATTCTTAAATAAATGCATTCTAAACAAATGCAATATCTTTCATAGACAACTGGGAACACTTCTATGGAAGAAATGAAATGTATGCTCGTGATGGGGTGCATCTATCGAGAGCTGGGGTTGTTGCTGTTGCGAACTCGTTAGAAGAAGTGGTTAGAGGTGTTTGTTTGGGTTTAAACTGTTAGTAGATAGAGGTATGGGAATTGATTTGGAGGAAGGAGGTAATAAAAGTATGTGTTTGTGGGAGAAAGGAATTGGCAAAACGATCAGGGAAAGAGAAGGTCCGCAAAATAACAATTCACTTAGGGTATATTACACTAACAGTAGAAGTCTAAGAAATAAAATTAACGAATTAAATGCTCTTGTCTGCACAGAAAAAATAGATATTATTGCACTTACCGAAACGTGGATGAATGTAGAAAATAGAGAACTATTAGCTGAATATCAAATATATGGATTTAAACTATTTCACACAGATAGATATATTAGACGAGGAGGTGGAGTAGCCATATATGTTAGGGACAATTTGAAATGTAGTCTCAAAGAGGGAATCAAAACAGAGCCACACACAGAAACTATTTGGATTGAATTAAACGAAAAAGCTAATAATATTATAATAGGAGTAATATATAGGCCACCAAATTTAGACAGAATGGAAGCAAAGCATCTATGGGATGAAATATCTAGAGCATCTAGATCTAACAGTATTTATGTCATGGGTGACTTTAATTTTAGCGGAATAAACTGGTTGAACAAAACAGGGAATAGTGAAGCAGAAGATTTTCTAGAATTAATTGACGATTGCTTTCTTACGCAACACATTAAGGAACCAACACGGGAAAATAATATTTTAGATTTAGTGTTAACTAACAGGGAAACGCAAATTAATGACATCGAAATAGGGAGTGAGCTAGGGAGCAGTGATCATAAAGAAATCAGATTTAGCATAGAATGGAATAGACCAGTTGGAGAAAATTCTGTTAAAGTGCCAGATTTTCGAAAAACTGATTTTAATTGCCTAAGAAATTTTTTGGGTCAAATTGATTGGAAAGTCTTGGGTATGGGGTGTGGGCCGGTCTTGGAGCGAGACATGAACCCAGCGATAGGTGACTTAAATGGGGATTTCGATGTGGATTCAATGTATAGCTTGTTTAAGAATATTCTAAACAAAGCACAGGAACGTAGTATACCATACAAATTGAATAGATCGAATACTAATGACCCAAAGTGGATAACAAAGAATTTGAAGAACCTTATAGGTAAAAAGAGAGCTTGGTACAAAAGGATTAAAAATGGGGAGGTCACTTTAGAACAGGAATTCGTACAACTGGTTAGAAATGTTAAAAAAGAGATAAGGAAAGCAAAAAGAAACTATGAAGTTCGCATAGCAGGGCAAGCAAAGACAAATCCTAAAGGGTTTTTTCAGTTATATCGTACTAAGACTAGGGAAAGGATAGGTCCATTAAAAACTGAGACAGGTCAAATAACAGATAGTGATGAAGAGATGAGTAGTATTTTTAATAAATATTTTGTATCTGTATTTACTAAAGAGGAACTTAACAATATGCCTTCAGCCGAACAAGTCTATGTGGGTGGGGACGAGGACAGGTTGACGAGTTTAACAGTTACCAGGGAGGATGTTCTTAAACAAATAGTAAAACTCAAACCAAACAAATCCCCAGGGCCGGATGAAGTGTTTGCCAGGGTGCTTAAAGAATGCAAAGAGGAGCTTTGTGACCCACTGTCAACCATATTTAATAAATCAATAGAGTCAGGCAGAGTGCCAGAGTTTTGGAAAGTTGCTAATGTGATACCAGTTTTTAAGAAAGGAGATAGATCACTTGCGTCTAACTATCGACCAATTAGCCTAACGTCTATTGTGGGAAAGTTACTCGAATCTATAATAGCAAATAAAATTCGTCTTCATCTTGAAAAACATAAATTAATAATTGAGTCGCAACATGGTTTTATAAATGGCCGTTCATGTTTAACAAATTTGTTATCTTTTTATTCTAGCATTGTTGAGGCAGTTGATAGTGGTAAGGATTGCGATGTTGTATACCTTGACTTTAGCAAAGCTTTTGATACAGTGCCACATGAAAGACTGATTAAAAAGATAGAGTCTCATGGTATTGGGGGTGCTATATTAAGCTGGATTAGGGCATGGCTATACCAAAGGAAACAGAGAGTTAGTATAAATGGAATCAAGTCAGAGTGGGAAAATGTTGTAAGTGGAGTGCCTCAAGGCTCTGTCCTGGGACCTCTGTTGTTTATAATATATATAAATGATTTAGATTCAGGTTTGAGTAGCAACATTTGCAAATTTGCCGATGATACGAAAATCGGTAGGGAAATTAATTCGGAGGAGGACTCACTATCACTTCAAGTTGATCTAGATAGGGTTTTGAAATGGTCAAAGGATTGGCAGATGCAGTTTAATGCTGATAAATGTAAAGTTCTGAGGTTAGGTAATGTTGATAGAGTTACAAGATACGAGCTAGATGGTGTTGTGATTGCGAAGTCGGATTGCGAAAGGGATCTGGGAGTTATGATTAGTAAGAATTTAAAACAAAAGGATCAATGCATAAATGTTCGTAATAAGGCAAATCGGACACTTGGATTTATTAATCGCAGCGTTAGTAACAAGACACCTGGTGTGGTTCTCAAGCTATATCTTGCTCTAGTTAGGCCCCATTTAGATTATGCAGTTCAGTTTTGGTCGCCATATTATAGAATGGATATAAATTCACTTGAACGTGTCCAGCATAGGATGACTAAGTTAATTCCCCAAATTAGAAATCTTTCATATGAAGAAAGATTAACAAAGCTTAAGTTGCATTCACTGGAAAGGCGAAGAGTTAGGGGTGACATGATAGAGGTTTACAAGTGGATGAATGGACATAACCGGGGGGATATTAATAGGGTATTAAAAGTATCAACACAGGACAGAACACGAAACAATGGGTATAAATTGGATAAGTTTAGATTTAGGAAAGACTTGGGTAAATACTGGTTCAGTAACAGGGTTGTTGATTTGTGGAACCAATTGCCGCGTAACATTGTGGAGGTGGGGTCCCTCGATTGTTTCAAGCATGGGTTGGACAAGTATATGAGTGGGATAGGGTGGTTATAGAATAGGAGCTGCCTCGTATGGGCCAATAGGCCTTCTGCAGTTACCTTTGTTCTTATGTTCTTATGTTCTTATTCTAAACAAAGCACAGGAACGTAGTATACCATACAAATTGAATAGATCGTATACTAATGACCCAAAGTGGATAACAAAGAATTTGAAGAACCTTATAGGTAAAAAGAGAGCTTGGTACAAAAGGATTAAAAATGGGGAGGTCACTTTAGAACAGGAATTCGTACAACTGGTTAGAAATGTTAAAAAAGAGATAAGGAAAGCAAAAAGAAACTATGAAGTTCGCATAGCAGGGCAAGCAAAGACAAATCCTAAAGGGTTTTTTCAGTTATATCGTACTAAGACTAGGGAAAGGATAGGTCCATTAAAAACTGAGACAGGTCAAATAACAGATAGTGATGAAGAGATGAGTAGTATTTTTAATAAATATTTTGTATCTGTATTTACTAAAGAGGAACTTAACAATATGCCTTCAGCCGAACAAGTCTATGTGGGTGGGGACGAGGACAGGTTGACGAGTTTAGCAGTTACCAGGGAGGATGTTCTTAAACAAATAGTAAAACTCAAACCAAACAAATCCCCAGGGCCGGATGAAGTGTTTGCTAGGGTGCTTAAAGAATGCAAAGAGGAGCTTTGTGACCCACTGTCAACCATATTTAATAAATCAATAGAGTCAGGCAGAGTGCCAGAGTTTTGGAAAGTTGCTAATGTGATACCAGTTTTTAAGAAAGGAGATAGATCACTTGCGTCTAACTATCGACCAATTAGCCTAACGTCTATTGTGGGAAAGTTACTCGAATCTATAATAGCAAATAAAATTCGTCTTCATCTTGAAAAACAAATTAATAATTGAGTCGCAACATGGTTTTATAAATGGCCGTTCATGTTTAACAAATTTGTTATCTTTTTATTCTAGCATTGTTGAGGCAGTTGATAGTGGTAAGGATTGCGATGTTGTATACCTTGACTTTAGCAAAGCTTTTGATACAGTGCCACATGAAAGACTGATTAAAAAAATAGAGTCTCATGGTATTGGGGGTGCTATATTAAGCTGGATTAGGGCATGGCTATACCAAAGGAAACAGAGAGTTAGTATAAATGGAATCAAGTCAGAGTGGGAAAATGTTGTAAGTGGAGTGCCTCAAGGCTCTGTCCTGGGACCTCTGTTGTTTATAATATATATAAATGATTTAGATTCAGGTTTGAGTAGCAACATTTGCAAATTTGCCGATGATACGAAAATCGGTAGGGAAATTAATTCGGAGGAGGACTCACTATCACTTCAAGTTGATCTAGATAGGGTTTTGAAATGGTCAAAGGATTGGCAGATGCAGTTTAATGCTGATAAATGTAAAGTTCTGAGGTTAGGTAATGATGATAGAGTTACAAGATACGAGCTAGATGGTGTTAAGAACATAAGAACATAAGAACAAAGGTAACTGCAGAAGGCCTATTGGCCCATACGAGGCAGCTCCTATTCTATAACCACCCAATCCCACTCATATACTTGTCCAACCCGTGCTTGAAACAATCGAGGGACCCCACCTCCACAATGTTACGCGGCAATTGGTTCCACAAATCAACAACCCTGTTACTGAACCAGTATTTACCCAAGTCTTTCCTAAATCTAAACTTATCCAATTTATATCCATTGTTTCGTGTTCTGTCCTGTGTTGATACTTTTAATACCCTATTAATATCCCCCCGGTTATGTCCATTCATCCACTTGTAAACCTCTATCATGTCACCCCTAACTCTTCGCCTTTCCAGTGAATGCAACTTAAGCTTTGTTAATCTTTCTTCATATGAAAGATTTCTAATTTGGGGAATTAACTTAGTCATCCTACGCTGGACACGTTCAAGTGAATTTATATCCATTCTATAATATGGCGACCAAAACTGAACTGCATAATCTAAATGGGGCCTAACTAGAGCAAGATATAGCTTGAGAACCACACCAGGTGTCTTGTTACTAACGCTGCGATTAATAAATCCAAGTGTCCGATTTGCCTTATTACGAACATTTATGCATTGATCCTTTTGTTTTAAATTCTTACTAATCATAACTCCCAGATCCCTTTCGCAATCCGACTTCGCAATCACAACACCATCTAGCTCGTATCTTGTAACTCTATCATCATTACCTAACCTCAGAACTTTACATTTATCAGCATTAAACTGCATCTGCCAATCCTTTGACCATTTCAAAACCCTATCTAGATCAACTTGAAGTGATAGTGAGTCCTCCTCCGAATTAATTTCCCTACCGATTTTCGTATCATCGGCAAATTTGCAAATGTTGCTACTCAAACCTGAATCTAAATCATTTATATATATTATAAACAACAGAGGTCCCAGGACAGAGCCTTGAGGCACTCCACTTACAACATTTTCCCACTCTGACTTGATTCCATTTATACTAACTCTCTGTTTCCTTTGGTATAGCCATGCCCTAATCCAGCTTAATATAGCACCCCCAATACCATGAGACTCTATTTTTTTAATCAGTCTTTCATGTGGCACTGTATCAAAAGCTTTGCTAAAGTCAAGGTATACAACATCGCAATCCTTACCACTATCAACTGCCTCAACAATGCTAGAATAAAAAGATAACAAATTTGTTAAACATGAACGGCCATTTATAAAACCATGTTGCGACTCAATTATTAATTTATGTTTTTCAAGATGAAGACGAATTTTATTTGCTATTATAGATTCGAGTAACTTTCCCACAATAGACGTTAGGCTAATTGGTCGATAGTTAGACGCAAGTGATCTATCTCCTTTCTTAAAAACTGGTATCACATTAGCAACTTTCCAAAACTCTGGCACTCTGCCTGACTCTATTGATTTATTAAATATGGTTGACAGTGGGTCACAAAGCTCCTCTTTGCATTCTTTAAGCACCCTAGCAAACACTTCATCCGGCCCTGGGGATTTGTTTGGTTTGAGTTTTACTATTTGTTTAAGAACATCCTCCCTGGTAACTGCTAAACTCGTCAACCTGTCCTCGTCCCCACCCACATAGACTTGTTCGGCTGAAGGCATATTGTTAAGTTCCTCTTTAGTAAATACAGATACAAAATATTTATTAAAAATACTACTCATCTCTTCATCACTATCTGTTATTTGACCTGTTTCAGTTTTTAATGGACCTATCCTTTCCCTAGTCTTAGTACGATATAACTGAAAAAACCCTTTAGGATTTGTCTTTGCTTGCCCTGCTATGCGAACTTCATAGTTTCTTTTTGCTTTCCTTATCTCTTTTTTAACATTTCTAACCAGTTGTACGAATTCCTGTTCTAAAGTGACCTCCCCATTTTTAATCCTTTTGTACCAAGCTCTCTTTTTACCTATAAGGTTCTTCAAATTCTTTGTTATCCACTTTGGGTCATTAGTATACGATCTATTCAATTTGTATGGTATACTACGTTCCTGTGCTTTGTTTAGAATATTCTTAAATAAGTTATATATTGAATCCACATCGAAATCCCCATTTAAGTCACCTATCGCTGGGTTCATGTCTCGCTCCAAGACCGGCCCACACCCCATACCCAAGCTTTTCCAATCAATTTGACCCAAAAAATTTCTTAGGCTATTAAAATCAGCTTTTCGAAAATCTGGCACTTTAACAGAATTTTTTCCTACTGGTCTATTCCATTCTATGCTAAATCTGATTTCTTTGTGATCACTGCTCCCTAGCTCACTCCCTATTTCGATGTCATTAATTTGCGTTTCCCTGTTAGTTAACACTAAATCTAAAATATTATTTTCCCGTGTTGGTTCCTTAATGTGTTGCGTAAGAAAGCAATCGTCAATTAATTCTAGAAAATCTTCTGCTTCACTATTCCCTGTTTTGTTCAACCAGTTTATTCCGCTAAAATTAAAGTCACCCATGACATAAATACTGTTAGATCTAGATGCTCTAGATATTTCATCCCATAGATGCTTTGCTTCCATTCTGTCTAAATTTGGTGGCCTATATATTACTCCTATTATAATATTATTAGCTTTTTCGTTTAATTCAATCCAAATAGTTTCTGTGTGTGGCTCTGTTTTGATTCCCTCTTTGAGACTACATTTCAAATTGTCCCTAACATATATGGCTACTCCACCTCCTCGTCTAATATATCTATCTGTGTGAAATAGTTTAAATCCATATATTTGATATTCAGCTAATAGTTCTCTATTTTCTACATTCATCCACGTTTCGGTAAGTGCAATAATATCTATTTTTTCTGTGCAGACAAGAGCATTTAATTCGTTAATTTTATTTCTTAGACTTCTACTGTTAGTGTAATATACCCTAAGTGAATTGTTATTTTGCGGACCTTCTCTTTCCCTGATCGTTTTGCCAATTCCTTTCTCCCACAAACACATACTTTTATTACCTCCTTCCTCCAAATCAATTCCCATACCTCTATCTACTAACAGTTTAAACCCAAACAAACACCTCTAACCACTTCTTCTAACGAGTTCGCAACAGCAACAACCCCAGCTCTCGATAGATGCACCCCATCACGAGCATACATTTCATTTCTTCCATAGAAGTGTTCCCAGTTGTCTATGAAAGATATTGCATTTGATTTGCAATATCTTTCCAGCCGGCAATTGACACCAAGTGCCCTCGATATCCATTCATTTCCCACTCCCTTTCTTGGAAGAATGCCACATATGATCGGGATTCCTCCCTTGCTCCTAACTAACTCTATGGCTGTTTTATACCTCTGAATCAGTTCCTCACTCCTGACTCGACCAACATCATTTCCTCCCACGCTAATGCAAATAATGGGATTGTTCCCATTACCAGCCATAATATCATTCATGTTGTTTATAATATCACCAATGCCAGCTCCGGGATAGCAAACCCTTAACCTGTTCCCCCTATCTCTAGCACAAAACGTTCTATCCAAATACCTTATCTGGGAATCTCCCACAACTAATGTTTGCTTAGGTACTTCCTTTACTTTCTGAGGGGCCTGCGCTTCCTTTCTCTTCGTTGCTTTCCCTTTTGCGCGATCCACAGTTTCTCCACAGCACTCGCCCTCCAAAACGTCAAATGAATTTGAAGTTGCTATGGCGTTTGAAGGCGGCTTTATCAAAGTCTTCTTAAGGCCCCTGTCTTTCGCAACTCTCCAAGACGAGGTCCCTTTACTGCTGGTCTCCTCCTTCGTTACTTCTCGTTGTTTTTTAAGCTGACGCACCTCCTCCCGCAGAGAGTCCAACTCTGTCCTCAGGGCTCCCACTAGAGTCACCAGGTCCTTCACTACAACTTCCATATTGCTATGAACCATATTGTTCTATTATATAGAACATATTGCTATTTGTGTTGTGATTGCGAAGTCGGATTGCGAAAGGGATCTGGGAGTTATGATTAGTAAGAATTTAAAACAAAAGGATCAATGCATAAATGTTCGTAATAAGGCAAATCGGACACTTGGATTTATTAATCGCAGCGTTAGTAACAAGACACCTGGTGTGGTTCTCAAGCTATATCTTGCTCTAGTTAGGCCCCATTTAGATTATGCAGTTCAGTTTTGGTCGCCATATTATAGAATGGATATAAATTCACTTGAACGTGTCCAGCGTAGGATGACTAAGTTAATTCCCCAAATTAGAAATCTTTCATATGAAGAAAGATTAACAAAGCTTAAGTTGCATTCACTGGAAAGGCGAAGAGTTAGGGGTGACATGATAGAGGTTTACAAGTGGATGAATGGACATAACCGGGGGGATATTAATAGGATATTAAAAGTATCAACACAGGACAGAACACGAAACAATGGATATAAATTGGATAAGTTTAGATTTAGGAAAGACTTGGGTAAATACTGGTTCAGTAACAGGGTTGTTGATTTGTGGAACCAATTGCCGCGTAACATTGTGGAGGTGGGGTCCCTCGATTGTTTCAAGCACGGGTTGGACAAGTATATGAGTGGGATTGGGTGGTTATAGAATAGGAGCTGCCTCGTATGGGCCAATAGGCCTTCTGCGGTTACCTTTGTTCTTATGTTCATAAGAACAAAGGCAACTGCAGAAGGCCTATTGGCCCATACGAGGCAGCTCCTATCTATAACCACCCAATTCCACTCATATACATGTCTAACCCGCGCTTGAAACAATTGAGGGACCTGTAACACAGGGGGGGGGGGGTTCTCGAAAGATCTTTCCTACCTTTTCCTCCCTCTACCCGTAGTCTTACTTTGTTCTCTATACCACGGGACTCCAAAACTTTTACTAAAGCCGACTCCACGCCATGTGGTCCTAAGACGATTGACCGACTTTGGACTCTACAACCCGTATGACGTGACATAGGCTTTGAGCAAAACCCTAGAGTCGCCTCCGCCGCCACCACCAGACCAGTAACACTGAGCAATGATCGAGGTCTAGATCGATCATAATAATTAATCAACCTTGGGGCTTGATCCCCACTATATCCGATACCCTTTAAGATCTTAAGTGTGGAATTAATTAAACGGTAATGATGAATTCCGATTCGATGTTAGAATCGGCGCCCAATTCAACTCTGCCTCGTGGAGACCACGTGGAGACCACGACCAATTCACATACATATAACAAACACATGGAAATAATGAAAATGCAGATTATTAACTAATTAATTTATTCAAAATTAAGCAAAATCTAAATTGTTAGCGCTCCCTACTTGAACACTCCCTAATTGACCAGATCGGCAATGTATTGACTATCCCAATAATTTAACAAGAGCAACTATACCTCTATGTTGACCAGCTTGGGTGGAGTGCTGGCCTTGGGGGAGAGGTGAGATGGTTGACCTCCCCCAGTTGATCTCGATCTCACACTGACCTCTCCTCGTCTGGTCTTCCCCAGACTAGAGCATTGTATCCTTCCGCATAGTCTAAGTTTTACCAAGTTACTAGCCGGGCTTAAATTTAACAATTAAACTCTGTTGCACTGAATTGATCCAGATTGGTTGAAATATTTTACTGAAGTTAAATTACACAAGCCTCTTAAGGAAGGGCTATTCCCAAATCTCCAAAATGGCTATTTGACCTTTGAGAATTACTGAATGTGGAAACTGTTGACCTATGACCGCCAGGTCACTCAAATTCTTCCGCGCCGAGGTCTAGTCATGGATAGTGACGTCACTGATGGTGACTTAAACTCATTCTCCTAATAATTAGAATACTCTTGATATTGTACCCAGTAATATTATACAATACAATTTTAATACAAAATGAATAAAGGCTAATTTCTCTAAATAAGTGAATACTATAGAATGGTTCATTATACAAAACTATGAACAAAGATGTCAGCCATTTTGTGACTCAGACTTGCTAATCCCCAGAGGAATGCGCGTTGTGAGGTCAGGTCCTTACACGACTTCTGGAACCTTCTGGATAATTCTTACAACAGCCTAGTTTGTTACAACCCCCCCCCCCTTCCCGCACAAGCACTTAATAAACCTTGTTAATTTCTTAAAAATAACGAGGTTTAGTATCCAAATCCGCAATTCAACTCATGCCACAAACAAAAGCTAACCTAACTAAGAAAATTTGACAATTAATAGAGTCCAACATCATAATAAACATGTTCAAATTTCATAAATTTCTCAGCTGTCAACTGACAGCAATCCTCCGACATCAGGAAACATTCATCCTATCCTTACTGACATAGCTAAATAACATGTCCCTACTCTAATCAAAGACTAGCTATTAAACTCTCTTGGCTCTTCACTAGCCAAGTTCACGTGTCCTCTAGAGCCGGCCACACCGTGCTCAAACATAAAACATAAAAGTTATATCTACGGACTGAACTTTCAGTCATCCGGGAGCGTACTACGGAACTATCAAGTTCACCTCCGTGTACTAACCACTCCCCACTCAATGTCAACCTTGACATGCTAAGGAACACACCTAATGTTTATTACATGTATCTAAAAATATAAACAAAAACTCCTATACTAGTTCACAGGTTTCAGCTGACTGTACAGCCAAGTGTTCGCACTCGCTGTAAGAGTGTCAATGTTTCTATTGGTCCGCCTCTCCTGTGTTCAAACATTCTGAAAAAAATAGGACACAACATAATTTTCCATAACCGTTTGTTCTGGGCTTAAACAATTACACAGGGGATTCGATTTTAATCAATGACCAATATATAGAGTAAAATTTTCATGTATCATTATACCAGAATTATTTTAAATCTGTTTTTCAACATTTAAACAAAAGTGTCCAGATATTCTTTACACAGATGTTCAGAGCCAACTTTGTTTGTATCAATTGTTCATATTGAGTAATCGAGAAAAAAAAATCGATGCTGCTGGATGCTGAATGTAGTCGCTGACGATGACGGTGTCGATCTTGCTTCTTCCCATGTGTAGACATCAATACCTGGTCCTCTTGTACTCCGATCCGGTACTCTTGAATGACGACAGAGTGTAGTAGAGCGGAGTGCCAAGTGACAGCTGTAAAATACTGTTACTTCGGCCATTGATCTTGCTCTCGACACTCCACATGCCTTCATATCAATCACAGTTCACACGGCAGTCTTGATGTTAAACTTGACGGCGCAGATGACCACAACAGAGCGGGACTTGATTTACCAACGGTGTCTCGTAACAGGAGTGGTGTCAGAGGGTCGTAGAGGTGGGTTGCTTGTTTGCAGAACAGGTGAATCTCGTCTTCGATCATTGCTCACGTCATCTCAGGCGTTTCTTAATGTCACCAGGTTACTAGGCCGTAAACACCAACTGTGTATACCCTCGTACAGCCGACTTTAGGCCAAAGGAGGCAATTTTGCAACCTTCTATTGGCGAGTCCCGGTACTCTGTAGGGAAACCGTACCTTCCACCTGTGACCGCCTTAGTTCCGCTTTCTTGTTGCTGCAGATGACGTAATCATTAATCTTCCGGCGAAATTCTTGAGTACTGCTACGCACTTTCCATTTCTTGACCTCTCCGCCAACACTGCTGGATGATTGATGAAGATTAAGCCACCCAAAAGGTGGCACGGGCATGAATAGCCCGTAAGTGGTGGCCCTTTTAAGCCATTACCAGTATCAAGAGCTGATACTGGAGATCTGTGGAGGTGCGAATGCACACTGCATGACGGGAGATGTCTCCCTTGTGAATGTGTTAAGATGAAGATGAAGCAACCCAAAAGGTGGCACGGGCATAAATAGCCCGTAAGTGGTGGCCATTTTAAGCCATTACCAGTATCAAGAGCTGATACTGGAGATCTGTGGAGGTGCGAATGCACCCTGCATGACGGGAGATGTCTCCCTTGTGAATGTGTTAAGATGAAGATGAAGCCACCCAAAAGGTGGCACGGGCATGAATAGCTCGTAAGTGGTGGCCCTTTTGAGCCATCACCAGTATCAATAGATGATACTGGAGATATGTGGAGGTGCGACTGCACCCAGCGTGACGGGAGATGTCTCCCGGACCAAATGGTGACCAGATGGTGGACAAACACGAGAGAGAGAAGATTAAACCACCCAAAAGGTGGCTTGGGCATGAATAGCCCATAAGTGGTGGCCCTTTTGAGCCATTTCCAGTATCAATAGATGATACTGGAGATCTGTGGAGGTGCGACTGCACCCTGCGTGACGGGAGATGTCTCCCGTGACACTGCTGGAATGGCTGCAGTCTTGACGACGCAGCAAGTGGGTAGTGGTGATCTCGAGACAGCTACCCGACATTGTATGGCACCTCCGGTGACTGCTATATGTAGACAGCTCGCTGGCCCTGACAACCTTGTTAGTGACGTGAGGCGTCGGCCGGGTGACTCTTGGATAGTCACTCATCCCCAAAGTAACTGATGTATGGGTTACTGGCTCTGGTGGGGGAAGGGCTTTGTGTAACGTGCCTCCCCCCTCGGTCTTTACAGACAAGGGTTTACGTGTGGCTGGAACAACTGGGTCGGTGTACCAATCAGACCTGGAAACAGACAGACATAACACAGCGGAAGCATAGATATACTCTGGGTTTGGTGGATGTGGAACACCAGAGCATGGTAAAAGTTGCTACCTGAGTCAAGTATAAAGATAGTTCACCTCATTGCCTTTACAGGAAAATCTAATAAATACTAAATTATACTAACCAAGGAAGTTACTTTACTGTATAGCGCGAGAACTCGTCACCATAGTGTGGCGAGACTGCACCCGACTACTGATGAGCGATGACAGAGGGTCATCCTCATCTTCTGACTCGTCGGTGAAGCCATGCGTCAGCACTGCTGAGTCAGGAACTAGACCCGCTGAAGGCAGTTCTAATTCCTCTCTAGCATGATATTGTTTCAATTTATTTACATGAATTGTCCTTTCCACCTGGTCCTCGAATACTCCTTTTATAACAAGATTAACCGGCCCCGCCCTTTTAATTACTCTATATGGCCCTCGCCACCTCGGAGCTAGTTTCCTACTCTGATTGGCGGGCGCAGCCTCATTCACTCTCAATACGAGGCTTCCTTCCTTCAACTCAAGAGGGCGCACTTTCTTGTCATAAAAATGAGCATACCGATTCCGTGCCTTCTTGGACGCTTCAGCTGCAATATTCCATGCATTTCTCATTTTTCCAAGGACCACTGAAGGATAGTCCTCCCCGTATGCAACATTATGTCTGTTAAGCAGACCTGAGGGGAAATTGCATGAATTACCAGTAAACAAATGAAGTGGTTGGGTGTTAATTGATTGGTGGATGGCAGTATTCAAGGCTAATTGAACATAGGGTAGGTGTTCATCCCAAGAGTTTGCATCATGTTCAGCAAGGATTGCAAGCATATCCTTGACTGAACGATTAGTCCGTTCCGTCATTCCGTTTGCTTGTGGGTGGTAGGCTGTTGTAAAAGCCGAAGTTGTCTCTAAAATCTTACAAACTTCTCTAAATATATTCCCATTGAATTCTTGACCCCCGGTCAGAGACTAAAACTTTAGGAGGTCCGAATACAGTAACGAACCTACGCAAGAACGCATCTGCAACCGTACGAGAATCCTTCTGAGGCAATGCAACTAGTGTAGTGTACCTAGACAGATGGTCAACTAGCACCAACACGTATCTGTTACCTGAATGACTGTCATGTAAATCAATCAAATCGGCCCCCACACGATCTAACGGCTCACGAATTTCAGGAAATTCCTGAAGTGGGGCTTGTACCTTAAGGGTACCTTTCCACCTCTGGCAACGAGGGCACGACTTCACGAAATTGATTACTTCAGAAAGTAATCCTGGGAAATAAAATAGACTTTGCTTTTAAGTGCGTTTTAAAGACCCCCGGATGCCCTGCAATTTTTGAAGCATGCGCAAGCTTTAATGCTGATGACCGCAACGCGTCCGGAATAACTAGTTGAAATACTGCCCTATCATTCTGGCTATTAACATAATACAGGACGCCCTGTTTCATTTCAAAATCATGAATAGATAAATTCTTTTTCTTTTTCGGGTATTATCCCCCCTCTAAATACTCAATAATTTCTTTCCATCTAGGCTCGCTCATCTGGTATTCTCTCATTTTATCTGATGGAATGGTTTTAATATTTTCGTTAACTTGAACTGCCACTATGTTTCTACTTAGCGTATCTGGCACAACATGTGCTGGACCCGGCTTGTACAAAATCTGGAATGAGTGGGCCGAAAGTTCGTGAGACCAGCGTGACATTCGTGGGCATTTTGTTCGCTTTTTAAATATGTGTGTCAACGCTCGATGGTCTGTGTAGATTACAAAGTGCCACTGAAATAGGTAAGGCTCGAAATACCTAACTGATTCTACTACTGCCAGTGCCTCCCGATCCGTAGCTGAATAACGAACTTCAGGTCCTTTGACTTTCCTACTGAAATAGGCTACTGGATGGGGTAAATTATCCGCATCTCGCTGAATTAAGCACCCGCCAATAGCTATACCGCTGGCGTCAGTATGCACTTCCCACTCTTTCTCAAAATCAGGAATAGCCAATACCGGTGTCGTGATTAGTTGGTCTTTCAGTTTGCGATAGGCCTCGTCATGTTCTGATTTCCACACAAACTTCGCATTTTTCTTTGTCAGATCAGTCAGGGGTGCTGAAATGCCAGCGAAACCTTCAATATGACGACGAAAATATCCGGCCGCCCCCAAAAACCTATGCACGTCCTTTGCTGTCCTTGGAGTAGGCATGTCAGCAATGGCGCGGCAAGAATCTGGGTCAGGTCGGATACCGTCTGGGCACACCTGGAACCCCAGAAATTTGAATTTCTGAGCCGCCAGGGTGCACTTCTGAACATTCAGCCTGAAACCTGCCTGATCTAACAACTTCAAAGTCTCAGTCAAGTCCCGTAGGTGTTCCTCAAACGTCCTGGAATATATCACAACATCATCCAGGTACGCTAAAGAATGCCTACCCAGGACCGGACTAAGGATGAAGTTGATGGCCCTCTGAAATGACGAGGGCGCTGTCTTCAAACCAAACGGCATCCTACGGAATTGATAAGTGTGCCTACCATCCGAGAATGCTGTTTTTTCCCTATCCTGTTCTGCCACCGGAATCGCCCAATACGCCGATTTCGCGTCAAGAGTTGAGAAATACTTAGCAGCACCAAATTGATCTATTATCTCCTGTATTCGGGACAACGGATACACATCACCCTTAGTTAATTCGTTCACCTTCCGGTAGTCAAAACAGAAACTATAACTACCATCCGGTTTCCGAACTAGCACAACAGGAGAGAGCCACGGTGACGTACTAGGCTCTATCACGCCCTGTCTCAACATTTTCTGGCACTCGTCCCTGATAACGTTCTTCACTTGTTCCGGCAACCTCCACTGTCTCGTGTACACAGGCAAATGATCACCAGTTGGAATGGTGTGCTCGATCTTATCAAGGAGACCAATCTGGTCATCGTCTGTCGCAAATAATTTCGGGAATTTCCGCAAAACTCCTCTCAGTGCCTTCCTATCCGCCTGTGTAACATGTTGCAAATCAAGTGCTGAAATTAATTTTTCTACTTCTTCTACATTCTGTGCAACATTTCTCGTCTCGTATTGTACTTTGGATGGAGTTTTCGTATCTACCATGTGCAATGCACTACATTGTGCAGTGACGGTTGGCGTCTCAGCTGACTCATGGTGAAAGATTTCTGTGTCCTCCACCATTGTTCCCTGAGATACCCTATCACCTGCCCTGAAGCGAAAAGTCTTATGTGAAAGATTGACAACTGGAATGAGTGCACCTTTATCGAGCACTACAATTAAGTGATGAGGAATTAATAAACTATCACATCTCCCAGCCACCTGAAGGATGGTACCTGGTTGGATGTTACGTCCCACGGCTACTTTAATAAATGTAACAGAATGTGGTGGGCAACTCTGTTTGGTCAATGCATGCAATGCGCATGACCTCTTAACTGTGTCTGGAAGAGACTTAAAAATCAATTTGGGATAGTGCGCATTATATTTCTGCTTCCTCTTAATTGAAGCTACAACTGGGGGATAGTCGATCATCTCCACTGGGTAGGAAGTCTGTCCCAACTGCAATCTGCAGTTCCTAGCCACTTTTTGAGCAGACAAGGAATAATCAAATCGCGACAGAAAATCAGTTCCCATTAAGATGTGACCAGGAAAATCAAGGTTCTCTACGATCGTACATGTGTGAGGCTGCAATTCCCCATCAATCTCAAAATTAACTGTACCTTGACCTACAATCTCGATCTTTTCCCCATTGACCGCTGTTAATGTCTTTGCGCAACGTTTAAGACGTGCATACTTAAAATTGCTGAAGGCTGACTTTTTAATTACCGTTGCCTGGCTTCCTGTATCAACAAAAGCTGTCAATTTTACACCTTCCACTTTCACCTCAAAAGTAGGCCTACCATCACTAGGAGCCTGCTTTGATAGTAGTGACTTTACAGTCCCTCTGTATATGCCCGCGCTTCCCCCAGGAGTAACACCTCCGCGGGTTCCTGCTGGTACCCCGCGCAGGGTAGCTCGAACTTGCAGCTGTGGGCTGCTTCCCACCTGATGAACCCGCGCTACAGTTACTCGGCTTGGCTCCCTCGCCTTTACTTAACGCCTCTACATATAGCGACAACCGAGTGCCCGATGTCCCTGCGCGCGTCTGCCTGTCTAGGGCTGGGGCGGCCTGTTGGACTAGGTCTTTATAACTCACAACCGCTCCCTCCGCAAGTAACAATGGCCCCATATCAGAAGGTAACGTTTTGCAGAACAATTGTTTAGCGAACCGCTCTGCCTGACTCGAATCTAACCCCAGTTCCTTAGTGAGGTCGTCAACCCTGCTCTTTAATATTGTCCCGAAATCCTTGACAGTGCTGCGGTCATCCTTCCTAAGTGACTGCAGATAAAAATGAGCCTCATCTTCTGACACCTTTTCCTTGAATCTGTCCATAATCGCCTGGACAAACTGTGGCCAAGTCGTCAGGTGCTGAAACTCTGGCTGTCTCGCCAGTGGACCGGCTTCGTCCACGCAAGCCTCCATAGCAAGAGTAATTTTCAAACTATCCTCTGGGACAGCCTCCAGCATGGAACTAATCTCACAAAGCCAGTCTTCCACTCGGCGGTTGCGTTCCACCTTAATAAGCGGCAACTCCATGCCTCTGAGTGTCGGCAGAGTCAACTTGGGAATCAGACTCACAATTCCCGATTTGTATGACGCGGGAATACTGGCAGTGGGTGGGCCCTGGGGTTGGAAACTGGGTTGAGGTTTGGTGTGGGTGGCCCTGGGTTGGGGTTGAGGTATGGTGTGGGTGGCCAGGGGTTGGGGTTGAGGTATGGTGTGGGTGGCCTGGGGTTGGGGTGTGGATGGAGGTTGGGGTTGAGGTATGGTGTGGGTGGCCTCGGGTTGGGTTGTGGATTGAGGTTGGGGTTGGGGCTGAGGTATGGTGTGGGTGGCCTCAGGTTGGGGTGTGCATTGAGGTTGGGGTTGAGGTGTGGTGTGGGTGGCCTGAGGTTGCAATGGGTATGGGGTGGCCTGAGGTTGGAATGGGTATGGGGTGGCCTGGAATTGGGATGGGTATGGGGTGGCCTGAGGTTGGAATGGATATGAGGTGGCCTGGGGTTGGAATGGATATGGAGTGGCCTGGGGTTAGGGGAAGGGTGGGTATAGGAATGGAGGTTGGGGCTGGTATAGGAAGTGAGGATGGGGTTGGTATGGGGATTGAGGATGGGGTTGGTATGGGAGGTGGGGTTGGGGTTGTTGTAGTGACGGATGAGGTGTACCTAGGTGTTGCGGTATTGGTGTTGTGTGGGGTAGTCCCTGCTGTTGGTGGGGTTGTTCCTGTTCCCGTTGAACAGGTTGCTGGTGATGTTCTCTACCGAGCGAAGTGGGACGTCCTACCGTAGTAACTGACGCCCCCTGTCCAGCTCCCTGTCTGCCCTGTTGGCATGGCGTCGATGTTATTTGTGGGGGAACCCAAGACGACTCTCCCCACTCTTGGGACGAATCCTCGCAAGACTCCCCACCCATGTCAATAATCGTATCTGTACTGGGATGGAAAGATACCCTCGACTGCCCAGTCCCATGGGGAACCCGTGAACTCGTCGCTTCAGTCTCTCTGACCCCAATTGTCACGTCAGCTGAGCTACCTGAGCGGACCCCAGTGGTGTCGGAAGAGGTGCTGTCCTCTACGCTTCCACTCCCACTGGTCCCCACTGACTGGTCACTGTCTGGGTTAAACATTTCCTGAGATTTCTGGTGTCCCACGTCTCTTGTAACTGCCCTTTAATACGCCCTCGACCCGGACTCACTACAACCGTGATCTTACACAAAATAAAAAAAAAAATCACAACTCTTTTCTAAGAAAAAACCAACGAAATTCCCAAAATAGGAAATACACCGATTTATCGAGAGAATCGCTGAAGTGAATTCGATGAATGAGTGTCTGCCCCGCACTTGTGTCTGACCATGAACTAACCCGCAGTTCTATTACTGAAACCTAAGTCCTTTACGTTAAAAAAAATTAAAGAATCTAATTTATATATAACAATTCAAATGATAACGCAACTAACGCGCAGCACTCGTGATGGATTAATAAAGAGTATTTACTGTACTTGAATACTAATACGCACTTGATGTGACCAGCGTGGCCACTAATGACTGATGGAGTGGGGCCAGCTGCGCTGAAAAAAAAAACAAAGTCCCGCGCTTTTGCTTAAACGCTGAAAAATCAAAAATTTTGTTCTGAAGGAAAATAACTAGTTTTACTTTACTAAATCGTTCTAGCGATCAAAATAGACACCCAGGACATATATTTCCTTGCCAAAATTGAATTTTTCACCGAAAACTGCGTTTTTACTCAATGCTGGACTCTGCCAATTTCCTGCACTCGAACAAAAAAAATTCTGTCACCCCAAATATCACAAAACTCCCTTAATTCACAAAAATGGGTTTCTCGTTCACAGATATAAATACGTTATTATTTAATACTGACGCTGTATACCGAACAATACTGACACCTCGGGCGGTTTCGACATTCATTAATTCGAATTTTCGTCAAAATCCGAGATTTTCACCTCAAGTGGACTCTGACAAAATTACAACACGATTTTCTCGAAAAACTAACTAAATTCGGCAAAAAATGTAATTATCACTGTTTAATGCTTAAGAACAGAATTACGTCCCTTGCACGCACTAGAGAGTAATACTGACCCTAGAATATACACGAAACATGAAAATTCGAATTTTCGCCAAAATGTACGATTCTAGCCCAAGGCTGGACTTAGAATATTTTTCACCTACGTTTCTACAAAAAAAAATTCTAAGTCTAAAACACAATTCTACCGTCTTACTGGTAAAAACTAGAAAATATCACTCGCATCGACTGGGGAATCCTAATGACGCCCAGATCATACACGTGACCCACAAATACAAATTAATTACAGTTAACGACTTTCCGACGTTGACTTAGCCGAAAACTTATCCCAAAATACTTAGAAATATTTCCACAAGCTCTATCAAGCATTTACAGCGAAAATTGCTATCCCTTAACAAATTCCTTAACTAACTATAGTGACCAATATACAGCCCTAATTCCAGAGGATTAACTACACTCTAGAAAACAACACCTCTGACTTAGACTAATACAATAGGGAATAGCAAAGCTTAATGTACGCACTTAGCCTAATATGCAAGAAAATGCTAAACACTTGGGAAAAATGTTTTAACCGGGGATTGCATTTAGGGGAATCAAAAATTAATCTCTAAAACAAGGCAAATAAACGGAATTACTTTATAAATTTAGTATACTCAATTCAAAGATACACTCGACTTAATCCTATAATTGCTCCTACCAGCCCGCCGTACCGCACCTAGCCTAGGGGTCTCGACCATCTAGATTCTAACAGAGCGACACGCAGCTTTCAGCAACAATTAAGACTAGAGACGACTCAACCTCCACTAAGTTATGGCGTATCTTTTTATTCTAGCATTGTTGAGGCAGTTGATAGTGGTAAGGATTGCGATGTTGTATACCTTGACTTTAGCAAAGCTTTTGATACAGTGCCACATGAAAGACTGATTAAAAAAATAGAGTCTCATGGTATTGGGGGTGCTGTATTAAGCTGGATTAGGGCATGGCTATACCAAAGGAAACAGAGAGTTAGTATAAATGGAATCAAGTCAGAGTGGGAAAATGTTATAAGTGGAGTGCCTCAAGGCTCTGTCCTGGGACCTCTGTTGTTTATAATATATATAAATGATTTAGATTCAGGTTTGAGTAGCAACATTTGCAAATTTGCCGATGATACGAAAATCGGTAGGGAAATTAATTCGGAGGAGGACTCACTATCACTTCAAGTTGATCTAGATAGGGTTTTGAAATGGTCAAAGGATTGGCAGATGCAGTTTAATGCTGATAAATGTAAAGTTCTGAGGTTAGGTAATGATGATAGAGTTACAAGATACGAGCTAGATGGTGTTGTGATTGCGAAGTCGGATTGCGAAAGGGATCTGGGAGTTATGATTAGTAAGAATTTAAAACAAAAGGATCAATGCATAAATGTTCGTAATAAGGCAAATCGGACACTTGGATTTATTAATCGCAGCGTTAGTAACAAGACACCTGGTGTGGTTCTCAAGCTATATCTTGCTCTAGTTAGGCCCCATTTAGATTATGCAGTTCAGTTTTGGTCGCCATATTATAGAATGGATATAAATTCACTTGAACGTGTCCAGCGTAGGATGACTAAGTTAATTCCCCAAATTAGAAATCTTTCATATGAAGAAAGATTAACAAAGCTTAAGTTGCATTCACTGGAAAGGCGAAGAGTTAGGGGTGACATGATAGAGGTTTACAAGTGGATGAATGGACATAACCGGGGGGATATTAATAGGGTATTAAAAGTATCAACACAGGACAGAACACGAAACAATGGATATAAATTGGATAAGTTTAGATTTAGGAAAGACTTGGGTAAATACTGGTTCAGTAACAGGGTTGTTGATTTGTGGAACCAATTGCCGCGTAACATTGTGGAGGTGGGGTCCCTCGATTGTTTCAAGCACGGGTTGGACAAGTATATGAGTGGGATTGGGTGGTTATAGAATAGGAGCTGCCTCGTATGGGCCAATAGGCCTTCTGCAGTTACCTTTGTTCTTATGTTCTTATGTTCTTAAGTGTGCGATCACTTAGTTGTTGAATCGTTGCTAGGTAGGTTACTAGTCCGTCCCTCGGAGGCCGCAAGGCCCTTCACGGATTTACGTTTTTCCTAGCGTTTTGGGTCGTCTAATAACGCCCTCGGACTATCTCCTGGCGTCCCACAGATATATCCGCCCAGACAGCCCAAAAGGAACTGCTGTTGAGAGTATGGCGGCTCCCAACACCTCTGAATTAATTGCAATGGGTCGAGTATGGTACCCAGTCCAATCAACTCGGAGCGGTCTCCTTAGCCAATAAATCTTAACAGCCTAATCTTACGAACTAAACCTTAATCGTATCAGCCCGCATGAACCCAAAATTCACCAATCCCCACTCAAACGCACTGTTGTGAGGCGCACGACTAATCCTGGCCCGCGGCTGTCTCCTTAGCATCCACGCACGTGTTCGAATGGCTAGACGCGTGAGCCTTTCAACAATTTCAAACAAAATTGTTGAAACCACCGCTGTGCACCATTGTAACACGGGGGGGGGGGGGTGTTCTCGAAAGATCTTTCCTACCTTTTCCTTCCTCAACCCGTATTCTTACTTTGTTCTCTATAGCACGGGACTCCAAAACTTTTACTAAAGCCGACTCCACGCCACGTGGTCCTAAGACGATTGACCGACTTTGGACTCTACAACCCGTATGACGTGACATAGGCTTTGAGCAAAACCCTAGAGTCGCCTCCGCCGCCACCACCAGACCAGTAACACTGAGCAATGATCGAGGTCTGGATCGATCATAATAATTAATCAACCTTGGGGCTTGATCCCCACTATAACCGGTACCCTTTAAGATCTTAAGTGTGGAATTAATTAAACGGTAATGATGAATTCCGATTCGATGTTAGAATCGGCGCCCAATTCAACTCTGCCTCGTGGAGACTACGTGACAAGGACCAATTCACATACATATAACAAACACATGGAAATAATGAAAATGCAGATTATTAACTAATTAATTTATTCAAAATTAAGCAAAATCTAAATTGTTAGCGCTCCCTACTTGAACACTCCCTAATTGACCAGATCGGCAATGAATTGACTATCCCAATAATTTAACAAGAGCAACTATACCTCTATGTTGACCAGCTTGGGTGGAGTGGTGGTCTTGGGGGAGAGGTGATATGGTTGACCTCCCCCAGTTGATCTCGATCCCACACTGATGTCTCATCGTCTGGTCTTCCCCAGACTAGAGCATTGTATCCTTCCGCATAGTCTAAGTTTTACCAAGTTACTAGCCAGGCTTAAGTTTAACAATTAAACTCTGTTGCACTGAATTGATCCAGATTGGTTGAAATATTTTACTGAAGTTAAATTACACAAGCCTCTTAAGGAAGGGCTATTCCCAAATCTCCAAAATGGCTATTTGACCTTTGAGAATTACTGAATGTGGAAACTGTTGACCTATGACCGCCAGGTCACTCAAATTCTTCCGCGATGAGGTCTAGTCATTGATAGTGACGTCACTGATGGTGACTTAAACTCATTCTCCTAATAATTAGAATACTCTTGATATTGTACCCAGTAATATTATACAATAAAATTTTAATACAAAATGAATAAAGGCTAATTTCTCTAAATAAGTGAATACTATAGAATGGTTCATTATACAAAACTATGAACAAAGATGTCAGCCATTTACATAAGAACATAAGAACAAAGGTAACTGCAAAAGGCCTATTGGCCCATACGAGGCAGCTCCTATTCTATAACCACCCAATCCCACTCATATACTTGTCCAACCCGCGCTTGAAACAATCGAGGGACACCACCTCCACCACGTTATGCGGCAATTGGTTCCACAAATCAACAACCCTGTTACTGAACCAGTATTTACCCAAGTCTTTCCTAAATCTAAGCTTATCCAATTTATACCCATTGTTTCGTGTTCTGTCTTGTGTTGATATTTTTAATACCCTATTAATATCCCCCCTGTTATGTCCATTCATCCACTTGTAAACCTCTATCATGTCACCCCTAACTCTTCGCCTTTCCAGTGAATGCAACTTAAGCTTTGTTAATCTTTCTTCATATTAAAGATTTCTAATTTGGGGAATTAACTTAGTCATCCTACGTTGGACACGTTCAAGTGAATTTATATCCATTCTATAATACGGCGACCAAAACTGAACTGCATAATCTAAATGGGGCCTAATCAGAGCAAGATATAGCTGAAGAACCACACCAGGTGTCTTGTTAAGAACATAAGAACAAAGGTAACTGCAGAAGGCCTATTGGCCCATACGAGGCAGCTCCTATTCTATAACCACCCAATCCCACTCATATACTTGTCCAACCCGCGCTTGAAACAATCGAGGGACCCCACCTCCACCACGTTACGCGGCAATTGGTTCCACAAATCTACAACCCTGTTACTGAACCAGTATTTACCCAAGTCTTTCCTAAATCTAAACTTATCCAATTTATACCCATTGTTTCGTGTTCTGTCCTGTGTTGATACTTTTAATACCCTATTAATATCCCCCTTGTTATGTCCATTCACCCACTTGTAAACCTCTATCATGTCGCCCCTAACTCTTCGCCTTTCCAGTGAATGCAACTTAAGCTTTGTTAATCTTTCTTCATATGAAAGATTTCTAATTTGGGGAATTAACTTAGTCATCCTACGCTGGACACGTTCAAGTGAATTTATATCCATTCTATAATATGGCGACCAAAACTGAACTGCATAATCTAAATGGGGCCTAACTAGAGCAAGATATAGCTTGAGAACCACACCAGGTGTCTTGTTACTAACGCTGCGATTAATAAATCCAAGTGTCCGATTTGCCTTATTACGAACATTTATGCATTGATCCTTTTGTTTTAAATTCTTACTAATCATAACTCCCAGATCCCTTTCGCAATCCGACTTCGCAATCACAACACCATCTAGCTCGTATCTTGTAACTCTATCATCATTACCTAACCTCAGAACTTTACATTACTAACGCTTCGATTAATAAATCCCAGTGTCCTATTCGCCTTATTACGAACATTCATGCATTGGATGAGTGTAGAAAATAGAGAACTATTAGCTGAATATCAAATAAATGGATTTTATTTATTTCACACAGATAGATATATTAGACGAGGAGGGGCAGTAGCCATATATGTTAGGGACAATTTGAAATGTAGTCTCAAAGAGGGAATCAAAACTGAGGCACACAAAGAAACTATTTGGATAGAATTAAACGAAAAAGCAAATAATATTATAATAGGAGTTATATATAGGCCACCAAATTTAGACAGAATGGAAGCAAAACATCTATGGCATGAAATATCTAGAGCATCTAGATCTAACAGTATTTATGTCATGGGTGACTTTAACTTTAGTGGAATAAACTGGTAGAACAAAACAGGGAATAGTGAAGCAGAAGATTTTCTAGAATTAATTGACGATTGCTTTCTTACGCAACACATTAAGGAACCAACGCGGGAAAATAATATTTTAGATTTAGTGTTAACTAACAGGGAAACACAAATTAATGACATCGAAATAGGGAGTGAGCTAGGGAACAGTGATCACAAAAAAATCAAATTTAGCATAGAATGGAACAGACCTGTAGGAGAAAATTCTGTTAAAGTGCCAGATTTTCGAAAAGCTGATTTTAATAGCCTAAGAAATTTTTTGGGTCAAATAGATTTTAAAGTCTTGGGTATGGGGTGTGGGCGGGTCTTGGAGCGAGACATGAACCCAGCGACAGGTGACGTAAAAGGGGATTTCGATGTGGATTTAATATATAACTTATTTAAGAATATTCTAAACAAAGCACAGGAACGTAGTATACCATACAAATTGAATAGATCAAATACTAATGACCCAAAGTGGATAACAAATAATTTAAAGAACCTTATAGGTAAAAAGAGAGCTTGGTACAAAAGGATTAATAATGGGGAAGTCAGTTTAGAACAGGAATTCTTACAACTGGTTAGAAATGTTAAAAAACAGATTAGGAAAGCAAAAAGAAACTATGAAGTTCGCATAGCAGAGCAAGTAAAGTCAAATCCTAAAGGGTTTTTTCAGTTGTATCGAACTAAGACTAGGGAAAGGATAGGTCCATTAAAATCTGAGACAGGTCAAATAACGGATAATGACAAGGAGATGAGTAGTATTTTTAACAAATATTTTATATCTGTATTTACTAAAGAAGAACTTAACAATATGCCTTCAGCCGGACAAGGCTATGTGGGTGGAGATGAGGACAGGTTGACTAGTTTAGCAGTTACCAGGGAGGATAAGAACATAAGAACATAAGAACAAAGGCAACTGCAGAAGGCCTATTGGCCCATACGAGGCAGCTCCTATTTATAACCACCCAATCCCACTCATATACATGTCCAACCCATGCTTGAAACAATCGAGGGACCCCACCTCCACAATGTTACGATTGTGGAGGTGGGTATTTGCAAATACCACATTTGCAAATTTGCCGATGATACGAAAATCGGTAGGGAAATTAATTCGGAGGAGGACTCACTATCACTTCAAGTTGATCTAGATAGGGTTTTGAAATGGTCAAAGGATTGGCAGATGCAGTTTAATGCTGATAAATGTAAAGTTCTGAGGTTAGGTAATGATGATAGAGTTACAAGATACGAGCTAGATGGTGTTGTGATTGCGAAGTCGGATTGCGAAAGGGATCTGGGAGTTATGATTAGTAAGAATTTAAAACAAAAGGATCAATGCATAAATGTTCGTAATAAGGCAAATCGGACACTTGGATTTATTAATTGCAGCGTTAGTAACAAGACACCTGGTGTGGTTCTCAAGCTATATCTTGCTCTAGTTAGGCCCCATTTAGATTATGCAGTTCAGTTTTGGTCGCCATATTATAGAATGGATATAAATTCACTTGAACGTGTCCAGCGTAGGATGACTAAGTTAATTCCCCAAATTAGAAATCTTTCATATGAAGAAAGATTAACAAAGCTTAAGTTGCATTCACTGGAAAGGCGAAGAGTTAGGGGTGACATGATAGAGGTTTTCAAGTGGATGAATGGACATAACCGGGGGGATATCAATAGGGTATTAAAAGTATCAACACAGGACAGAACACGAAACAATGGGTATAAATTGGATAAGTTTAGATTTAGGAAAGACTTGGGTAAATACTGGTTCAGTAACAGGGTTGTTGATTTGTGGAACCAATTGCCGCGTAACATTGTGGAGGTGGGGTCCCTCGATTGTTTCAAGCACGGGTTGGACAAGTATATGAGTGGGATTGGGTGGTTATAGAATAGGAGCTGCCTCGTATGGGCCAATAGGCCTTCTGCAGTTACCTTTGTTCTTATGTTCTTATGTTCTTATTATAAACAACAGAGGTCCCAGGACAGAGCCCTGAGGTACTCCACTAACAACATTATCCCACTCTGACTTAACCCCGTTTATACTCACTCTCTGTTTCCTTTGGAATAGCCATGCCCTAATCCAAGTTAATATAGCACCACCAATACCATGAGCTTCTATTTTATTAATCAGTCTTTCATGTGGCACTGTATCAAAAGCTTTGCTAAAGTCAAGGTACACAACATCGCAATCCTTACCACCATCAACTGCCTCAACTATGCTGGAATAAAAAGATAGCAAATTTGTTAAACATGAACTGCCATTTGTAAAACCATGTTGTGACTCATTTATTAATTTATGTTTTTCAAGATGAAGACGAATTGTATTTGCAATTATCAATTCAAGTAATTTTCCCACAATATTTCCCAGTCGGTCAGGTGAAGTCACAGTGAGAGGTTGTGTTAACCGGAGCTCCTGAGTGTTGTTATATTATCATTGCAATATGGAAGTTGTAGTTAAGGACCTGGTGACTCTAGTGGGAGCCCTGAGGACAGAGTTGGACTTTCTGCGGGAGGAGGTGCGTCAGCTGAAAGAACAACGAGAAGTAACGAAGGAGGAGACCAGCAGTAAAGGGACCTCGTCTTGGAGAGTTGTGAAAGACAGGGGCCTTAAGAAGACTTTGATAAAGCTGCCTTCAAACGCCATAGCAACTTCTAATTCATTTGACGTTTTGGAGGACGAGTGCTGTGGAGAGACTGTGGATCGCGCAAAAGGGAAAGCAACGAAAAGAAAGGAAGCGCAGGCCCCTCAGAAAGTAAAGGAAGTACCTAAGCAAACATTAGTTGTGGGAGATTCCCAGATAAGGTATTTGGATAGAGCGTTTTGTGCTAGAGATAGGGGGAACAGGTTAAGGGTTTGCTATCCCGGAGCTGGCATTGGTGATATTATAAACAACATGAATGATATTATGGCTGGTAATGGGAACAATCCCATTATTTGCATTAGCGTGGGAGGAAATGATGTTGGTCGAGTTAGGAGTGAGGAACTGATTCAGAGGTATAAAACAGCCATAGAGTTAGTTAGGAGCAAGGGAGGAATCCCGATCATATGTGGCATTCTTCCAAGAAAGGGAGTAGGAAATGAATGGATATCGAGGGCACTTGGTGTCAATTGCCGGCTGGAAAGATATTGCAAATCAAATGCAATATCTTTCATAGACAACTGGGAACACTTCTATGGACGAAATGAAATGTATGCTCGTGATGGGGTGCATCTATCGAGAGCTGGGGTTGTTGCTGTTGCGAACTCGTTAGAAGAAGTGGTTAGAGGTGTTTGTTTGGGTTTAAACTGTTAGTAGATAGAGGTATGGGAATTGATTTGGAGGAAGGAGGTAATAAAAGTATGTGTTTGTGGGAGAAAGGAATTGGCAAAACGATCAGGGAAAGAGAAGGTCCGCAAAATAACAATTCACTTAGGGTATATTACACTAACAGTAGAAGTCTAAGAAATAAAATTAACGAATTAAATGCTCTTGTCTGCACAGAAAAAATAGATATTATTGCACTTACCGAAACGTGGATGAATGTAGAAAATAGAGAACTATTAGCTGAATATCAAATATATGGATTTAAACTATTTCACACAGATAGATATATTAGACGAGGAGGTGGAGTAGCCATATATGTTAGGGACAATTTGAAATGTAGTCTCAAAGAGGGAATCAAAACAGAGCCACACACAGAAACTATTTGGATTGAATTAAACGAAAAAGCTAATAATATTATAATAGGAGTAATATATAGGCCACCAAATTTAGACAGAATGGAAGCAAAGCATCTATGGGATGAAATATCTAGAGCATCTAGATCTAACAGTATTTATGTCATGGGTGACTTTAATTTTAGCGGAATAAACTGGTTGAACAAAACAGGGAATAGTGAAGCAGAAGATTTTCTAGAATTAATTGACGATTGCTTTCTTACGCAACACATTAAGGAACCAACGCGGGAAAATAATATTTTAGATTTAGTGTTAACTAACAGGGAAACGCAAATTAATGACATCGAAATGCAATAGAACGTTTGGATAGAACGTTTTGTGCTAGAGTTAGGGGGAACAGGTTAAGGGTTTGCTATCCCGGAGCTGGCATTGGTGATATTATAAACAACATGAATGATATTATGGCTGGTAATGGGAACAATCCCATTATTTGCATTAGCGTGGGAGGAAATGATGTTGGTCGAGTCAGGAGTGAGGAACTGATTCAGAGGTATAAAACAGCCATAGAGTTAGTTAGGAGCAAGGGAGGAATCCCGATCATATGTGGCATTCTTCCAAGAAAGGGAGTGGGAAATGAATGGATATCGAGGGCACTTGGTGTCAATTGCCGGCTGGAAAGATATTGCAAATCAAATGCAATATCTTTCATAGACAACTGGGAACACTTCTATGGAAGAAATGAAATGTATGCTCGTGATGGGGTGCATCTATCGAGAGCTGGGGTTGTTGCTGTTGCGAACTCGCTAGAAGAAGTGGTTAGAGGTGTTTGTTTGGGTTTAAACTGTTAGTAGATAGAGGTATGGGAATTGATTTGGAGGAAGGAGGTAATAAAAGTATGTGTTTGTGGGAGAAAGGAATTGGCAAAACGATCAGGGAAAGAGAAGGTCCGCAAAATAACAATTCACTTAGGGTATATTACACTAACAGTAGAAGTCTAAGAAATAAAATTAACGAATTAAATGCTCTTGTCTGCACAGAAAAAATAGATATTATTGCACTTACCGAAACGTGGATGAATGTAGAAAATAGAGAACTATTAGCTGAATATCAAATATATGGATTTAAACTATTTCACACAGATAGATATATTAGACGAGGAGGTGGAGTAGCCATATATGTTAGGGACAATTTGAAATGTAGTCTCAAAGAGGGAATCAAAACAGAGCCACACACAGAAACTATTTGGATTGAATTAAACGAAAAAGCTAATAATATTATAATAGGAGTAATATATAGGCCACCAAATTTAGACAGAATGGAAGCAAAGCATCTATGGGATGAAATATCTAGAGCATCTAGATCTAACAGTATTTATGTCATGGGTGACTTTAATTTTAGCGGAATAAACTGGTTGAACAAAACAGGGAATAGTGAAGCAGAAGATTTTCTAGAATTAATTGACGATTGCTTTCTTACGCAACACATTAAGGAACCAACACGGGAAAATAATATTTTAGATTTAGTGTTAACTAACAGGGAAACGCAAATTAATGACATCGAAATAGGGAGTGAGCTAGGGAGCAGTGATCACAAAGAAATCAGATTTAGCATAGAATGGAATAGACCAGTAGGAGAAAATTCTGTTAAAGTGCCAGATTTTCGAAAAGCTGATTTTAATAGCCTAAGAAATTTTTTGGGTCAAATTGATTGGAAAGGCTTGGGTATGGGGTGTGGGCCGGTCTTGGAGCGAGACATGAACCCAGCGATAGGTGACTTAAATGGGGATTTCGATGTGGATTCAATATATAACTTATTTAAGAATATTCTAAACAAAGCACAGGAACGTAGTATACCATACAAATTGAATAGATCGTATACTAATGACCCAAAGTGGATAACAAAGAATTTGAAGAACCTTATAGGTAAAAAAGAGAGCTTGGTACAAAAGGATTAAAAATGGGGAGGTCACTTTAGAACAGGAATTCGTACAACTGGTTAGAAATGTTAAAAAAGAGATAAGGAAAGCAAAAAGAAACTATGAAGTTCGCATAGCAGGGCAAGCAAAGACAAATCCTAAAGGGTTTTTTCAGTTATATCGTACTAAGACTAGGGAAAGGATAGGTCCATTAAAAACTGAGACAGGTCAAATAACAGATAGTGATGAAGAGATGAGTAGTATTTTTAATAAATATTTTGTATCTGTATTTACTAAAGAGGAACTTAACAATATGCCTTCAGCCGAACAAGTCTATGTGGGTGGGGACGAGGACAGGTTGACGAGTTTAGCAGTTACCAGGGAGGATGTTCTTAAACAAATAGTAAAACTCAAACCAAACAAATCCCCAGGGCCGGATGAAGTGTTTGCTAGGGTGCTTAAAGAATGCAAAGAGGAGCTTTGTGACCCACTGTCAACCATATTTAATAAATCAATAGAGTCAGGCAGAGTGCCAGAGTTTTGGAAAGTTGCTAATGTGATACCAGTTTTTAAGAAAGGAGATAGATCACTTGCGTCTAACTATCGACCAATTAGCCTAACGTCTATTGTGGGAAAGTTACTCGAATCTATAATAGCAAATAAAATTCGTCTTCATCTTGAAAAACATAAATTAATAATTGAGTCGCAACATGGTTTTATAAATGGCCGTTCATGTTTAACAAATTTGTTATCTTTTTATTCTAGCATTGTTGAGGCAGTTGATAGTGGTAAGGATTGCGATGTTGTATACCTTGACTTTAGCAAAGCTTTTGATACAGTGCCACATGAAAGACTGATTAAAAAAATAGAGTCTCATGGTATTGGGGGTGCTATATTAAGCTGGATTAGGGCATGGCTATACCAAAGGAAACAGAGAGTTAGTATAAATGGAATCAAGTCAGAGTGGGAAAATGTTGTAAGTGCCTCAAGGCTCTGTCCTGGGACCTCTGTTGTTTATAATATATATAAATGATTTAAATTCAGGTTTGAGTAGCAACATTTGCAAATTTGCCGATGATACGAAAATCGGTAGGGAAATTAATTCGGAGGAGGACTCACTATCACTTCAAGTTGATCTAGATAGGGTTTTGAAATGGTCAAAGGATTGGCAGATGCAGTTTAATGCTGATAAATGTAAAGTTCTGAGGTTAGGTAATGATGATAGAGTTACAAGATACGAGCTAGATGGTGTTGTGATTGCGAAGTCGGATTGCGAAAGGGATCTGGGAGTTATGATTAGTAAGAATTTAAAACAAAAGGATCAATGCATAAATGTTCGTAATAAGGCAAATCGGACACTTGGATTTATTAATCGCAGCGTTAGTAACAAGACACCTGGTGTGGTTCTCAAGCTATATCTTGCTCTAGTTAGGCCCCATTTAGATTATGCAGTTCAGTTTTGGTCGCCATATTATAGAATGGATATAAATTCACTTGAACGTGTCCAGCGTAGGATGACTAAGTTAATTCCCCAAATTAGAAATCTTTCATATGAAGAAAGATTAACAAAGCTTAAGTTGCATTCACTGGAAAGGCGAAGAGTTAGGGGTGACATGATAGAGGTTTACAAGTGGATGAATGGACATAACCGGGGGGATATTAATAGGGTATTAAAAGTATCAACACAGGACAGAACACGAAACAATGGGTATAAATTGGATAAGTTTAGATTTAGGAAAGACTTGGGTAAATACTGGTTCAGTAACAGGGTTGTAGATTTGTGGAACCAATTGCCGCGTAACGTGGTGGAGGTGGGGTCCCTCGATTGTTTCAAGCGCGGGTTGGACAAGTATATGAGTGGGATTGGGTGGTTATAGAATAGGAGCTGCCTCGTATGGGCCAATAGGCCTTCTGCAGTTATCTTTGTTCTTATGTTCTTATGAAATAGGGAGTGAGCTAGGGAGCAGTGATCACAAAGAAATCAGATTTAGCATAGAATGGAATAGACCAGTAGGAGAAAATTCTGTTAAAGTGCCAGATTTTCGAAAAGCTGATTTTAATAGCCTAAGAAATTTTTTGGGTCAAATTGATTGGAAAGTCTTGGGTATGGGGTGTGGGCCGGTCTTGGAGCGAGACATGAACCCAGCGATAGGTGACTTAAATGGGGATTTCGATGTGGATTCAATATATAACTTATTTAAGAATATTCTAAACAAAGCACAGGAACGTAGTATACCATACAAATTGAATAGATCGAATACTAATGACCCAAAGTGGATAACAAAGAATTTGAAGAACCTTATAGGTAAAAAGAGAGCTTGGTACAAAAGGATTAAAAATGGGGAGGTCACTTTAGAACAGGAATTCGTACAACTGGTTAGAAATGTTAAAAAAGAGATAAGGAAAGCAAAAAGAAACTATGAAGTTCGCATAGCAGGGCAAGCAAAGACAAATCCTAAAGGGTTTTTTCAGTTATATCGTACTAAGACTAGGGAAAGGATAGGTCCATTAAAAACTGAGACAGGTCAAATAACAGATAGTGATGCAGAGATGAGTAGTATTTTTAATAAATATTTTGTATCTGTATTTACTAAAGAGGAACTTAACAATATGCCTTCAGCCGAACAAGTCTATGTGGGTGGGGACGAGGACAGGTTGACGAGTTTAGCAGTTACCAGGGAGGATGTTCTTAAACAAATAGTAAAACTCAAACCAAACAAATCCCCAGGGCCGGATGAAGTGTTTGCCAGGGTGCTTAAAGAATGCAAAGAGGAGCTTTGTGACCCACTGTCAACCATATTTAATAAATCAATAGAGTCAGGCAGAGTGCCAGAGTTTTGGAAAGTTGCTAATGTGATACCAGTTTTTAAGAAAGGAGATAGATCACTTGCGTCTAACTATCGACCAATTAGCCTAACGTCTATTGTGGGAAAGTTATTCGAATCTATAATAGCAAATAAAATTCGTCTTCATCTTGAAAAACATAAATTAATAATTGAGTTGCAACATGGTTTTATAAATGGCCGTTCATGTTTAACAAATTTGTTATCTTTTTATTCTAGCATTGTTGAGGCAGTTGATAGTGGTAAGGATTGCGATGTTGTATACCTTGACTTTAGCAAAGCTTTTGATACAGTGCCACATGAAAGACTGATTAAAAAGATAGAGTCTCATGGTATTGGGGGTGCTATATTAAGCTGGATTAGGGCATGGCTATACCAAAGGAAACAGAGAGTTAGTATAAATGGAATCAAGTCAGAGTGGGAAAATGTTGTAAGTGGAGTGCCTCAAGGCTCTGTCCTGGGACCTCTGTTGTTTATAATATATATAAATGATTTAGATTCAGGTTTGAGTAGCAACATTTGCAAATTTGCCGATGATACGAAAATCGGTAGGGAAATTAATTCGGAGGAGGACTCACTATCACTTCAAGTTGATCTAGATAGGGTTTTGAAATGGTCAAAGGATTGGCAGATGCAGTTTAATGCTGATAAATGTAAAGTTCTGAGGTTAGGTAATGATGATAGAGTTACAAGATACGAGCTAGATGGTGTTGTGATTGCGAAGTCGGATTGCGAAAGGGATCTGGGAGTTATGATTAGTAAGAATTTAAAACAAAAGGATCAATGCATAAATGTTCGTAATAAGGCAAATCGGACACTTGGATTTATTAATCGCAGCGTTAGTAACAAGACACCTGGTGTGGTTCTCAAGCTATATCTTGCTCTAGTTAGGCCCCATTTAGATTATGCAGTTCAGTTTTGGTCGCCATATTATAGAATGGATATAAATTCACTTGAACGTGTCCAGCGTAGGATGACTAAGTTAATTCCCCAAATTAGAAATCTTTCATATGAAGAAAGATTAACAAAGCTTAAGTTGCATTCACTGGAAAGGCGAAGAGTTAGGGGTGACATGATAGAGGTTTACAAGTGGATGAATGGACATAACCGGGGGGATATTAATAGGGTATTAAAAGTATCAACACAGGACAGAACACGAAACAATGGATATAAATTGGATAAGTTTAGATTTAGGAAAGACTTGGGTAAATACTGGTTCAGTAACAGGGTTGTTGATTTGTGGAACCAATTGCCGCGTAACATTGTGGAGGTGGGGTCCCTCGATTGTTTCAAGCACGGGTTGGACAAGTATATGAGTGGGATTGGGTGGTTATAGAATAGGAGCTGCCTCGTATGGGCCAATAGGCCTTCTGCAGTTACCTTTGTTCTTATGTTCTTATGTTCTTAGACGTTAGGCTAATTGGCCGATAGTTTGACGCAAGTGATCTATCTCCTTTCTTAAAAATTGGTATCACATTGGTATCACGCGAAGAGCGGCGGAACACAGGCCCCTCAGGAAGCTCAGAAAGTTAAAGAGGTACCGAAGCGAATTTTGGTTTTGGGAGATTCCCAGGTGAGGTATTTAGACAGAACGTTTTGTGCAAGAGATAGGGGGAACAGATTAAGGGTTTGCTATCCGGGAGCTGGAATTGGTGATATTGTTGGAAACATGAATGATATTATGACGGGAAATGGGAACAAACCCATTATTTGTATTAGTGCAGGGGGTAATGATGTTGGACGAGTTAGGAGTGAGGAACTAATACAGAGATTCAGGACAGTCATTGAATTAGTTAGGAGCAAGGGAGGAATCGCAATCGTATGTGGCATTCTTCCAAGAAAGGGAGTGGGTAATGAATGGATGTCGAGGGCACTTGGTGTCAATTGCCGGCTGGAAAGATATTGCAAATCAAATGCAATATCTTTCATAGACAACTGGGAACACTTCTATGTAAGAAATTAAATGTATGCTCGTATTGGGGTGCATCTATCGAGGGCTGGGGTTGTTGCTGTTGCGAACTCGTTGGAACCAGTGGTTAGAGGTGTTTGTTTGGGTTTAAACTCTTAGTAGATAGTGGTATGGGAATTGATTTGGAGGAAGGAGGTTATAAAAGTATGTGTTCGTGGGAGAAAGGAATTGGCAAAATGATCAGGGAAAGAAAAGGGCCTCTAAATAACAATTCACTTATTGTATATTACACTAACAGTAGAAGTCTAAGAAATAAAATTAACGAATTAAATGCTCTTGTCTGCACAGAAAAAAATAGATATTATAGCACTTACCGAAACGTGGATGAGTGTAGAAAATAGAGAACTATTAGCTGAATATCAAATAAATGGATTTTAACTATTTCACACAGATAGATATATTAGACGAGGAGGGGCAGTAGCCATATATGTTAGGGACAATTTGAAATGTAGTCTCAAAGAGGGAATCAAAACTGAGGCACACACAGAAACTATTTGGATAGAATTAAACGAAAAAGCAAATAATATTATAATAGGAGTTATATATAGGCCACCAAATTTAGACAGAATGGAAGCAAAGCATCTATGGCATGAAATATCTAAAGCATCTAGATCTAACAGTATTTATGTCATGGGTGACTTTAACTTTAGTGGAATAAACTGGTTGAACAAAACAGGGAATAGTGAAGCAGAAGATTTTCTAGAATTAATTGACGATTGCTTTCTTACGCAACACATTAAGGAACCAACGCGGGAAAATAATATTTTAGATTTAGTGTTAACTAACAGGGAAACACAAATTAATGACATCGAAATAGGGAGTGAGCTAGGGAACAGTGATCACAAAAAAATCAAATTTAGCATGGAATGGAATAGACCTGTAGGAGAAAATTCTGTTAAAGTGCCAGATTTTCGAAAAGCTGATTTTAATAGCCTAAGAAATTTTTTGGGTCAAATAGATTGGAAAGCCTTGGGTATGGGTTGTGGGCGGGTCTTGGAGCGAGACATGAACCCAGCGACAGGTGACATAAGAACATAAGAACAAAGGTAACTGCAGAAGGCCTATTGGCCCATACGAGGCAGCTCCTATTCTATAACCACCCAATCCCACTCATATACTTGTCCAACCCGTGCTTGAAACAATTGAGGGACCCCACCTCCACAATGTTACGCGGCAATTGGTTCCACAAATCAACAACCCTGTTACTGAACCAGTATTTACCCAAGTCTTTCCTAAATCTAAACTTATCCAATTTATACCCATTGTTTCGTGTTCTGTCCTGTGTTGATACTTTTAATACCCTATTAATATCCCCCCGGTTATGTCCATTCATCCACTTGTAAACCTCTATCATGTCACCCCTAACTCTTCGCCTTTCCAGTGAATGCAACTTAAGCTTTGTTAATCTTTCTTCATATGAAAGATTTCTAATTTGGGGAATTAACTTAGTCATCCTACGCTGGACACGTTCAAGTGAATTTATATCCATTCTATAATATGGCGACCAAAACTGAACTGCATAATCTAAATGGGGCCTAACTAGAGCAAGATATAGCTTGAGAACCACACCAGGTGTCTTTTTACTAACGCTGCGATTAATAAATCCAAGTGTCCGATTTGCCTTATTACGAACATTTATGCATTGATCCTTTTGTTTTAAATTCTTACTAATCATAACTCCCAGATCCCTTTCGCAATCCGACTTCGCAATCACAACACCATCTAGCTCGTATCTTGTAACTCTATCATCATTACCTAACCTCAGAACTTTACATTTATCAGCATTAAACTGCATCTGCCAATCCTTTGACCATTTCAAAACCCTATCTAGATCAACTTGAAGTGATAGTGAGTCCTCCTCCGAATTAATTTCCCTACCGATTTTCGTATCATCGGCAAATTTGCAAATGTTGCTACTCAAACCTGAATCTAAATCATTTATATATATTATAAACAACAGAGGTCCCAGGACAGAGCCTTGAGGCACTCCACTTACAACATTTTCCCACTCTGACTTGATTCCATTTATACTAACTCTCTGTTTCCTTTGGTATAGCCATGCCCTAATCCAGCTTAATATAGCACCCCCAATACCATGAGACTCTATCTTTTTAATCAGTCTTTCATGTGGCACTGTATCAAAAGCTTTGCTCAAGTCAAGGTATACAACATCGCAATCCTTACCACTATCAACTGCCTCAACAATGCTAGAATAAAAAGATAACAAATTTGTTAAACATGAACGGCCATTTATAAAACCATGTTGCGACTCAATTATTAATTTATGTTTTTCAAGATGAAGACGAATTTTATTTGCTATTATAGATTCGAGTAACTTTCCCACAATAGACGTTAGGCTAATTGGTCGATAGTTAGACGCAAGTGATCTATCTCCTTTCTTAAAAACTGGTATCACATTAGCAACTTTCCAAAACTCTGGCACTCTGCCTGACTCTATTGATTTATTAAATATGGTTGACAGTGGGTCACAAAGCTCCTCTTTGCATTCTTTAAGCACCCTGGCAAACACTTCATCCGGCCCTGGGGACGTAAAAGTGGATTTCGATGTGGATTTAATATATAACTTATTTAAGAATATTCTAAACAGAGCACAGGAACGTAGTATACCATACAAATTGAATAGATCAAATACTAATGACCCAAAGTGGATAACAAATAATTTAAAGAACCTTATAGGTAAAAAGAGAGCTTGGTACAAAAGGATTAATAATGGGGAAGTCAGTTTAGAACAGGAATTCTTACAACTGGTTAGAAATGTTAAAAAACAGATTAGGAAAGCAAAAAGAAACTATGAAGTTCGCATAGCAGAGCAAGTAAAGTCAAATTCTAAAGGGTTTTTTCAGTTGTATCGAACTAAGACTAGGGAAAGGATAGGTCCATTAAAATCTGAGACAGGTCAAATAACGGATAATGACAAGGAGATGAGTAGTATTTTTAACAAATATTTTATATCTGTATTTACTAAAGAAGAACTTAACAATATGCCTTCAGCCGGACAAGGCTATGTGGGTGGAGATGAGGACAGGTTGACTAGTTTAGCAGTTACCAGGGAGGATAAGAACATAAGAACAAAGGCAACTGCAGAAGGCCTATTGGCCCATACGAGGCAGCTCCTATTTATAACCACCCAATCCCACTCATATACATGTCCAACCCATGCTTGAAACAATCGAGGGACCCCACCTCCACAATGTTACGCGGCAATTGGTTCCACAAATCAACAACCCTGTTACTGAACCAGTATTTACCCATGTCTTTCCTAAATCTAAACTTATCCAATTTATACCCATTGTTTCGTGTTCTGTCTTGTGTTGATACTTTTAATACCCTATTAATATCCCCTTTCTTATGTCCATTCACCCACTTGTAAACCTCTATCATGTCACCCCTAACTCTTCGCCTTTCCAGTGAATGCAACTTAAGCTTTGTTAATCTTTCTTCATATGAAAGATTTCTAATTTGGGGAATTAACTTAGTCATCCTACGCTGGACACGTTCAAGTGAATTTATATCCATTCTATAATACGGCGACCAAAACTGAACTGCATAATCTAAATGGGGCCTAACTAGAGCAAGATATAGCTTGAAAACCACACCAGGTGTCTTGTTACTAACGCTGCGATTAATAAATCCAAGTGTCCGATTTGCCTTATTACGAACATTTATGCATTGATCCTTTTGTTTTAAATTCTTACTAATCATAACTCCCAGATCCCTTTCGCAATCCGACTTCGCAGTCTCAACACCATCTAGCTCGTATCTTGTAACTCTATCATCATTACCTAACCTCAGAACTTTACATTTATCAGCATTAAACTGCATCTGCCAATCCTTTGACCATTTCAAAACCCTATCTAGATCAACTTGAAGTGATAGTGAGTCCTCCTCCGAATTAATTTCCCTACCGATTTTCGTATCATCGGCAAATTTGCAAATGTTGCTACTCAAACCTGAATCTAAATCATTTATATATATTATAAACAACAGAGGTCCAAGGACAGAGCCTTGAGGCACTCCACTAACAACATTTTCCCACTCTGACTTGACTCCATTTATACTAACTCTCTGTTTCCTTTGGTATAGCCATGCCCTAATCCAGTTTAATATAGCACCCCCAATACCATGAGCCTCTGTCTTTTTAATCAGTCTTTCATGTGGCACTGTATCAAAAGCTTTGCTAAAGTCAAGGTACACAACATCACAATCCTTACCACTATCAACTGCCTCAACTATGCTAGAATAAAAGATAACAAATTTGTTAAACATGAACGGCCATTTATAAAACCATGTTGCGACTCAATTATTAATTTATGTTTTTCAAGATGAAGACGAATTTTATTTGCTATTATAGATTCGAGTAACTTTCCCACAATAGACGTTAGGCTAATTGGTCGATAGTTAGACGCAAGTGATCTATCTCCTTTCTTAAAAACTGGTATCACATTAGCAACTTTCCAAAACTCTGGCACTCTGCCTGACTCTATTGATTTATTAAATATGGTTGACAGTGGGTCACAAAGCTCCTCTTTGCATTCTTTAAGCACATTGGCAAACACTTCATCCGGCCCTGGGGATTTGTTTGGTTTGAATTTTACTATTTGTTTAAGAACATCCTCCCTGGTAACTGCTAAACTCGTCAACCTGTCCTCGTCCACACCCACATAGACTTGTTCGGCTGAAGGCATATTGTTAAGTTCCGCTTTAGTATATACAGATACAAAATATTTATTAAAAATACTACTCATCTCTTCATCACTATCTGTTATTTGACCTGTCTCAGTTTTTAATGGACCTATCCTTTCCCTAGTCTTAGTACGATATAACTGAAAAAACCCTTTAGGATTTGTCTTTGCTTGCCCTGCTATACGAACTTCATAGTTTCTTTTTGCTTTCCTTATCTCTTTTTTAACATTTCTAACCAGTTGTACGAATTCCTGTTCTAAAGTGACCTCCCCATTTTTAACCCTTTTGTACCAAGCTCTCTTTTTACCTATAAGGTTCTTCAAATTCTTTGTTATCCACTTTGGGTCATTAGTATTCGATCTATTCAATTTGTATGGTATACTACGTCCCTGTGCTTTGTTTAGAATATTCTTAAATAAGTTATATATTGAATCCACATCGAAATCCCCATTTACGTCACCTATCGCTGGGTTCATGTCTCGCTCCAAGACCGGCCCCCACCCCATACCCAAGACTTTCCAATCAATTTGACCCAAAGAATTTCTTAGGCTATTAAAATCAGCTTTTCGAAAATCTGGCACTTTAACAGAATTTTCTCCTACAGGTCTATTCCATTCTATGCTAAATCTGATTTCTTTGTGATCACTGTTCCCTGGCTCACTCCCTATTTCGATGTCATTAATTTGTGTTTCCCTGTTAGTTAACACTAAATCTAAAATATTATTTTCCCGTGTTGGTTCCTTAATGTGTTGCGTAAGAAAGCAATCGTCAATTAATTCTAGAAAATCTTCTGCTTCACTATTCCCTGTTTTGTTCAATCAGTTTATTCCACTAAAATTAAAGTCACCCATGACGTAAATACTGTTAGATCTAGATGCCCTAGATATTTCATCCCATAGATGCTTTGCTTCCATTCTGTCTAAATTTGGTGGCCTATATATAACTCCTATTATAATATTATTTGCTTTTTCGTATAATTCTATCCACATAGTTTCTGAGTGTGGCTCAGTTTTGATTCCCTCTTTGAGACTACATTTCAAATTGTCCCTAACATATATGGCTACTGCCCCTCCTCGTCTAATATATCTATCTGTGTGAAATAGTTTAAATCCATTTATCTGATATTCAGCTAATAGTTCTCTATTTTCTACATTCATCCACGTTTCGGTAAGTGCAATAATATCTATTTTTTCTGTGCAGACAAGAGCATTTAATTCGTTAATTTTATTTCTTAGACTTCTACTGTTAGTGTAATATACCCTAAGTGAATTGTTATTTTGAGGCCCTTCTCTTTCCCTGATCATTTTGCCAATTCCTTTCTCCCACAAACACATACTTTTATTATCTCCTTCCTCCAAATCAATTCCCATACCTCTATCTACTAACAGTTTAAATCCAAACAAACACCTCTAACCACTTCTTCCAACGAGTTCGCAACAGCAACAACCCCAGTTCTCGATAGATGCACCCCATCACGAGCATACATTTGATTTCTTCCATAGAAGTGTTCCCAGTTGTCTATGAAAGATATTGCATTTGATTTGCAATATCTTTCCAGCCGGCAATTGACACCAAGTGCCCTTGACATCCATTCATTTCCCACTCCCTTTCTTGGAAGAATGCCACATATGATCGGGATTCCTCCCTTGCTCCTAACTAATTCAATGGCTGTCCTGAATCTCTGTATTAGTTCTTCACTCCTAACTCGTCCAACATCATTGCCCCCTGCACTAATACAAATAATGGGTTTGTTCCCATTTCCTGTCATAATATCATTCATGTTTCCAACAATATCACCAATTCCAGCTCCCGGGTAGCAAACCCTTAATCTGTTCCCCCAATCTCTGGCACAAAACGTTCTGTCTAAATACCTCACCTGGGAATCTCCCACAACCAAAATTCGCTTCGATCCTACTTTTTCCTTTCGAGCACTTTGAGGGACCTGCGCTTTAATGCTCCTCGTTACTTTGTCTTTGCCACCTCGTTGAACAACAGGTTCAACACAGCACTCGTCCTCTAATACGTCAAATGCATTAAAAGTCCTTAGGTGAAGGCTATTAGTTGTCGGTTTTGCCAAGGTCTTCTTAAGACCCCTGTCTTTCACAACTTGCCAAGACGAGGACTTCTTAATACTGGTCCCGTCAGTCCTTCTTAATGAGGTCCCGTCAACACTGGCCTCCTCCTTCGTTTCCCCCCGAAGTCCCAGCCGTCGCACCTCTTCCCGCAGGGAATCCATCTCTGCTCTCAGAGTTCCAACCATACTCACCAAATCCCTCACTAATCCCTCCATTATTGCAATAATAATGTTATTAGAATCGGAGCTCCAGCTAGCACAACCTCTTACTGTGACTGCACCTGACTGACTGACTGCACCTGACTGACTTAACAATATGGCTGTAATTAAACAATTAGTAAAACTAAAACCAAACAAATCCCCCGGTGCCGGATGAAGTATTTGCCAAGGTGCTTAAAGAATGCAAAGAGGAGCTTTCCGAGCCACTGTCTAACATATATAATAAATCAATAGAGTTAGGTAAAGTGCCAGAGTCATGGAAGGTAGCTAATGTGGTGCCAATTTTTAAGAAAGGAGATAGATCACTTGCGTCAAACTATCGGCCAATTAGCCTGACGTCTATTGTGGGAAAGTTACTTGAATCAATAATTGCAAATGCAATTTGTCTCCATCTTGAAAAACATAAATTAATAAATGAGTCGCAACACGGTTTTACAAATGGCCGTTCATATTTAACAAATTTGCTAACTTTTTATTCCAGCATAGTTGAGGCAGTTGATGGTGGTAAGGATTGCGATGTTGTGTACCTTGACTTTAGCAAAGCTTTTGATACAGTGCCACATGAAAGACTAATTAAAAAAATAGAAGCTCATGGTATTGGGGGTGCTATATTAAGTTGGATTAGGGCATGGCTATTCCAAAGGAAACAGAGAGTTAGTATAAAGGGGTTAAGTCAGAGTGGTATAATGTTGTTAGTGGAGTACCTCAGGGCTCTGTCCTGGGACCACTGTTGTTTATAATATATATAAATGATTTAGATTCAGGTTTGAGTAGCAACATCTGCAAATTTGCAGATGATACAAAAATCGGTAGGGAAATCAACACGAAAGAAGACTCGCTATCACTTCAAGTTGATCTAAATAGGGTTTTAAAATGGTCAAAAGACTGGCAGATGCAGTTTAATGCTAATAAATGTAAAGTTTTGAGGCTAGGTAATGATGATAGAGTTACAAGATACAAGCTAGATGGTGTTGAGATTGCGAAGTCGGATTGCGAAAGAGATCTGGGAGTTATGATTAGTAAGAATTTAAAACAAAAGGATCAATGCATGAATGTTCGTAATAAGGCGAATAGGACACTGGGATTTATTAATCGAAGCGTTAGTAACAAGACACCTGGTGTGGTTCTTCAGCTATATCTTGCTCTGGTTATGCCCCATTTAGATTATGCAGTTCAGTTTTGGTCGCCGTACTATAGAATGGATATAAATTCACTTGAACGTGTCCAGCGTAGGATGACGAAGTTAATTCCCCAAATTAGAAGTCTTTCATATGAAGAAAGATTAATAAATCTTAAATTGCATTCACTGGAAAGACGAAGAGTTAGGGGTGATATGATAGAAGTTTACAAGTGGATGAATGGACATAACAAAGGGGATATGAATAGGGTATTAAAGGTATCAACTCAAGACAGAACACGAAACAATGGGTATAAATTGGATAAGTTTAGATTTAGGAAAGACTTGGGTAAATACTGGTTCAGTAACAGGGTTGTTGATTTATGGAACCAATTACCGCGTAACGTGGTGGAGGTGGGGTCCCTCGATTGTTTCAAGCGCGGGTTGGACATGTATATGAGTGGTATTGGGTGGTTATAGATAGGAGCTGCCTCGTATGGGCCAATAGGCCTTCTGCAGTTGCCTTTGTTCTTATGTTCTTATTAGCTACCGTCCATGACTCTCGCACTCTACCTGGCTCTATTGGTTTATTAAATATGGTAGACAGTGGCTCGGAAAGCTCCTCTTTGCATTCTTTAAGCAATCTGGCAAACACTTCATCCGGCCCTGGGGATTTGTTTGGTTTTAGTTTTACTATTTGTTTAATTACATCCTCCCTGGTAACTGCTAAACTAGTCAACCTCTCCTCATCTCCACCCACATATATTTGTTCGGCTGAAGGCATATTGTTAAGTGCCTTTTTAGTAAATACAGATATAAAATATTTATTAAAAATACTACTCATCTCCTCGTCGTTATCTGTTATTTGACCTGTCTCAGTTTTTAATGGACATATCCTTTCCCTAGTCTTAGTTCGATATAACTGAAAAAAACCTTTTCGATTTGACTTTGCTTGCCCTGCTATGCGAACTTCATAGTTTCTTTTTGCTTTCCTTATCTCTTTTTTAACATTTATAACCAGTTGTACGAATTCCTGTTCTAAACTAACTTCCCTATTCTTAATCCTTTTAAACCACGCTCTCTTTTTACCTATAAGGTTCTTCAGATCCTTTGTTATCCACTTTGGATCATTAGTATTTGATCTATTCAATTTATATGGTATACTACGTCCTGAGCTTTGCTTAAAATATTGTTAAATAGGTTATATTTTGAATCCACATCGAAATCCCCTTTTCCGTCACCTGTCGCTGAGTTCATGTCTAGCCCACACCCCATCCTCAAGACATTCCAATGTATTTGACCTAAAAAATTTCATTGGCAATTGAAATCAGCTTTTCGAAAATCAGGCACTTTAACAGAATTTTCTCCTGCAGATCTATTCCATTCTATGCTAAATCTGATTTCTTTTTGATCACTGTTCCCTAGATCACTCCATATTTCCATGTCCTTAATTTGTGTTTCCCTGTTAGTTAACACTAAATCTAAAACATTATTTCACCGCTTTGGTTCCTTAATATGTTCCGTAAGAAAGCAATCGTCAATTAATTCTAGAAAATCTTATGCTTCATTATTCCCTATTTTGTTCACCCAGTTTATTCCACTAAAATTAAAGTCACCCATGACATAAATACTGTTAGATCTAGATGCTCTAGATATTTCATGCCATAGATGCTTTGCTTCCATTCTGTCTAAATTTGGTGGCCTATATATAATTCCTATTATAATATTATTTGTTTTTTCGTTTAATTCTATCCAAATAGTTTCTGTGTGTGGCTCAGTTTTGATTCCCTCTTTGAGACTACATTTCAAATTGTCCCTAACATATATGGCTACTCCCCCCTCCTCGTCTAATATATCTATCTGTGTGAAATAGTTTAAATCCATTTATTTGATATTCAGCTAATAATTCCCTATTTTCTACATTGATCCACGTTTCGGTGAGTGCAATAATATCTATTTCTATCTACTAACAGTTTAAACCCAAACAAATGCCTCTGACCACTGGTTCCAACGAGTTCGCAACAGCAGCAACCCCAGCCCTCGATAGATGTACCCCATCACGAGCATACATTTCATTTCTCCATAGACGTGTTCCAAGTTGTCTATAAAAGATATTGCATTTGATTTGCAATATCTTTCCAGCCGGCAATTGACACCAAGAGCCCTCGACAACCATTCATTCCCAACGCTCTTTCTTGGAAGAATGCCACATATATTCGAGATTCCTCCCTTACTCCTAACTAATTCTGTGGCTTTGTTAAATTTCTTTTTCAGTTCCTCACTCCTAACTCGTCCAATATCATTACCCCCTGCACTAATACAAATAATGGGTTTGTTACCATTTCCCGTCATAATATCTTTCTTGTTGTCAACAATATCTCCAATTCCAGCTCCCGGATAGCAGACCCTTAACCTGTTCTCCCTATCTCTGGCACAAAACGTCATGTCTAAATACCTCACCTGGGAATCTCCCACAACCAAAATTCGTTTAGGTACCTCCTTAACTTTCTGAGGACTTTGGGGGGCCTGTGCTTCGTTGCTCTTCGTTGATTTCCGTTTCGAGTGAACTGCAGGCTCATCACAACATTCGTCTTCCAACAAAGCAAATGAATTTGATGTTCTTAGGGCGTCTGCAGGCGGCCTTGTCAAGGTCTTCTTAAGACCCCTGTCCTTAACGACTTTCCACATAGTGACGGAGGGTGTGCTTGTTGACACAGTTTACATTTGGTCAGGTCTACATCAGCAGATAATTAGAAATCCCATAGAGAGTTGTAACACAGTTTAAGCCGAACAGTAGTAACATCTAGAAGTCTGCTGATGACCTGACCACACACTAGAAGGTGAAGGGACGACGACGTTTCGGTCCGTCCTCGACCATTCTCAAGTCGAAGGGACGATGAAACGTCGTCGCCCCTTCACCTTCTAGTGTTTGGTCTGGTCATCATACTTTAGCCACGTTATTGTGACTCATCGCCTGCAGAAGTCTGCTGATTTTATTGGATGATCCATAAATGTGTGGCTCCTCTTGCATGATAGTATGATGATAGATGGAGTTGCTGGTGTCGATTTCTCTTTGCCTCAGATCTACAAGATTTTGTTAAAGTTTTTGGTGAACTATTGCTCCCAGACTGCTTATTGACAATCCAAGGTTACACTCAATTCCTCTTTGAAAGGCAGATTCTTTGGCTAACTCATCAGCTCAATCATATATTTGGAGGGCAACATGAGATGGAGTCCACATGAAATTGATTCTGTTACCATCATTAATATTTTTGTTGTATTTGTGTCAATCTTTAGACACGAGCATGTTACAGTTATGTCTTAAAGAGTTGAGAGCTGTTAATTTAATGATGATAAAGAGTCACTTATAATTAATGTATCAAGTTTGGATACTTGAACACATATCAGCGAATGATGCAAGGCAAATAATTCGGTCTGAAGGGTAGAGGCCCAGTTGTTTATACGGACTCCCCCACTAAAAATATAAGCCAGCGCCCATTGTCAGGACAACTATATGCTTCAAGATACACCCGTGGGGCGCTGTAGGAAATTTTCAGTATATATGATTTGAGAGAGAGAATGCTCTGTGGACAGAGCATCAATATTGCTTAAGGCGTTGAGCTTTGCCTCAAGACGAAACTTGGGCTGATCTCTAATTTGATTCTTTGCTGGAAAGGGAGGGATTAAAATTAGAAAGAGTGTAATTTCCGACAGTGCAGGAAAGTGCTGTTGTTGTCTCTCTTGGTACAAATTATAGATCTGATACTTTCTGAGTTCAGTTCCAGTTTTATTTATCCATTTGAAACAATGTTTACATTTAATAAAGAAATTCTTGAGGCCTTCAGTTCAAGGGTTAGGATGAGCTAGCCTAAGCATTTTTTATACCAATTTCACAGTTAATTTAAGTAACACGATAAACAACGCTCGGAATATTAAGTTCCTTCCTCATGTTAAGTATCTTTGTGGTACGAGGGGCACCCAAGGCTTATCTTCAAGGCTTCGTTCTGCAATTTTTCATGCCTTCCAAACTTTCTTTCAGCCATCAAAGCAAGCAGAGGTGTAGCATAATCCACTAAAGATCCGATGTATGCAAGGTAAATCATTTTGACAATTAAGAACATAAGAACAAAGGTAACTGCAGAAGGCCTATTGGCCCATACGAGGCAGCTCCTATTTATAACCACCCAATCCCACTCATATACATGTCCAACCCACGCTTGAAACAATCGAGGGACCCCACCTCCACCACGGTACGCGGTATAATTGGTTTCACAGATCAACAACCCTGTTTCCGAACCAGTATTTACCCAAGTCTTTCCTAAATCTAAACTTATCCAATTTAAACCCATTGTTTCGTGTTCTGTCTTGTGTTGATACTTTTAATACCTTGTTAATATCCCCTTTGTTATGTCCATTCATCGACTTGAAAACCTGTATCATGTCACCCCTAACTTCGCCTTTCCAGTGAATGCAATTTAAGCTATGTTAATCTTTCTTCATATGATAGGTTTCTAGATTGGGGAATTAACTTCGTCATCCAATGCTGGACACGTTCAAGTGAATTTATATCCATTCAAAAGTACGGCGACCAAAACTGAACTGCATAATCTAAATGGGGCCTGACCAGAGCAAGATATAGCTAAAGAACAACACCAGGTGATTTGTTACTAACACTTCGATTAATAAATCCCAGTGTCCTATTTGCCTTATTACGAACATGACAAATCAATGAATTCAAACATTGCCACTACAGCCTGAGTGATAACCTGCAACAGTCTTGAGAGCTTGGAGCCTCTCTTTATACTAACCACAGAGTTTGAATACAACAGGACCATACAGTGGCACCTCAAGGCCAAGGTATTTGAATCTGTTTACAAAGTCAAGCTGGTAGCCATAATACATTAGCATCTTGCGAACAACTCCTCCCTGCCTGGGTGGACGCCGATTTAGTATCTCTGTTTTCTTTCATGAGATGACTAAACCTAGGTCCTGACATGAGTCTAATACAGAGTTAAGAGTGTTCTGCATGTTAGCATACCCAGTGGTGTGTATTTATATCATCATCATACCCAGTTGTGTGTATCATTATATCATCAGCATACCCAGTGGTGTGTATCATTATATCATCAGCATAGCTATTATGATGTGGACGTTGGGTTTGCTCGGAACAGAGTTTAACAGCGTGTTTATTAAGATATTAAATAAGGTAGGACTAAGGACACCTTCCTGTGAGGTACCTAGTTCGAAGTCTCTTGTTATCATTAATAATTTTGTTATATTTGTGTCTAGCTTCAAACACGTCAGGCATGTTACAGTTATGTCTTAAAGAGTTGAGAGCAATTAAGGATGATAAAGAATCACAACTAATGTATCAGTTTAGAGACTTGTACACATTTCAGTGCAAGAAGCAAGGAAAATAGTTTGGTTTGAAGGGGGAAGAGGCCCAGTTGTTCATACGGCCTCCCCACTCATAATAATAGCTTTTGATACAGTGCCACATAAAAGACTGATTAAAAAGATAGAGGCTCACTATACTGGGGGTTCTATATTAAGCTGAACTAGGGTATGGCTATACCAAAGGAAACAACGATTTAGAATCAATGGGGTTAAGTCAGATTGGGAAAATGTAAGTGGAGTGTGTGTGCCTCAATTTTCTGTTCTGTGACCTCTGTTATTCATAATATATATAAAATATTTAGATTCAGGTTTGAGCAGCAATATTTGCAAATTTGCCGATGATACAAATATTGAAAGGGTATTGCAACACGGAAAAAGGCTCACTATCACTTCAAAGCGATCTAAATAGGGTACTGAAATGGTCAAAAGATTGGCGGATGCAGTTATAAATGCTGACAAATGTAAGGTTTAGAGGATATGTAATGATGATAGAGTTACAAGATATTTAGTTAGATCCATGGTGCTGAGATTGTGAAGTCGAATTACGAAAGGGATCTGGGAGTTATGATTAGTAAGAATTTAAAACAAAAAAATCCATACATAAATGTTTGTAATAAAGCAAACAGAACATTGGGATTTATGTAGCGAAACATTAGTAATAATTAAGATATCTGTTGTTCTTCAGCTATATCTTGCTCTGGTTAGGCCTCATTTAGATATATATGCACTTCACTTTTAGTCGCCGTACTATAGAATGGATATAAATTCACTAGAATGCGTCCAACGTAGGATAACAGAGTTAATCGCCCAAAACACTTTCGCGTTTTGGGCGAGTTAGCCCTCCACTATCTCCAGTGGTTTTGGACATTCCGTGGTAGCGTGCGGTAATACTGAAAAGTGTATACTCTTTTCAACTTTGTCACCTTAATTCTCGTCCTAGGTTTTTCAATTTGGTAACAATGTGTTCGCAATAGAATTTCCAACGGGAATATATGCATAAAATGTCAAAAACAGCTGTGCACTCCACCCGCTGACGTGATGAAAGCAGGCAGTGTTACTGGGAAGAGAGGGCCATGCAGTGACTGGCCTTCCCTTAAAGAGCATGGTAATACTGAAAGTGAATACTCTTTTCAACTTTGTCACTTAAATTCACGACCTAGGTTTTTCAATTTCATATCAATGTGTTCGCAATCGAATTCTCTACAGGTTTAAATGCATGCAAACTCCAAACGCATGGCGTACCCCCTTACAAAACAGAGAAAGTGAGAGACAGTTACCCGGGAGCACTCAAGAGCAATGTAAAGTGTACACACTTTTCACTTTTGTTACCTCAGTTCTCGTCATACGTCTTTCATTTTGGTATCAATGTGTTTGCGATTGTATCTACTGGCATTTTACCCTTTGCTTGGATCTAAAGGGTTTTAGGTTCACCATGCTGCAATCTGATAATACCACAGGTGTATACCCCATCTTCAAGCAGTAATTCACTCATTCAAACCGACTTATAATAGTTATCCATATATAAATAGTAACCTTTGTTCTTCAGTAGTTCAAAACGGGAAGACGTTGGCGGCAGTTTAAAATCAGTCCCCAAAAATCGGATAAAAACCTGAATTTTAGCAAATATTTTAAATTTTTATGCCATACTTCGTCATTAGTGAATATTTAGCAGCTAAAATTTTGACTCCATACTTCATCATTAGTAGGCAAAAGTGTTAGAAACCTGTCATATGAAGAAAGATTCTCAAAGCTTAAATTACATTCTCTAGAAAGGCGAAGAATTAGGAGTGACATATGGTAGAGGGGAATATAACATAACAAAGGGGGCCATTAATAGGGCATTAAAAGTAACAACACAAGACAGAATTCGAAACAACGTGTAAGATATAGGAAAGAACTGCAAGGGTAAATACACTGGGTTTGTACCTCAAGGCTCATGTATGCAATATTACAGAGTTCCAAATAACTCCCATGCATGCAGTTAATTTATGTTATGTTTATATGTTTTTTATGTTAAAATGATTTTGTTGATTTGTTTCTATATTTTCATAAGTAAAGCATACCTCACCGTCTTATTCCAAGTTTTATGATAACTTTACAAGGTATAAAACATAAAGTTCAATATAATATTCTGGTTTTCATACAGGAATTATACGTTAATATAACATCATAATAACGTAATGATGTCTTGTAAATAACGTTATATTGACGTCATATAAATGTTATATTTATGTTATAAGAACGTAAATTGGATAGGTTTACATAAAGTAAACAAAAAAAACAAAATGTTGACTGAAAATTATTTATTCTTAAATATAAAGCATGAAAACATTATAATTCCATAGCATTCACTAATATTTTTAAATTTTTACATAAATCTTAAAAAACTACATCTCAAGAATATATGTTTTTAGTTATATCCTTTGGTTTTAAGAACGTCAGAAACACGTATGTATGTCAAACGTTACAGTATTACCTTTGTGGCGCCATTTAAAAACGTCCACAAACGTTCTGTGTTTGCTGGGCAATCAGTATTCATCCTGTCCTCCTACAAACTGTTCAACAGTCAGTACTCAACTCATCTTCCTACAAAGTGATCAACAGTCAGTATCCAACCTCTCCTCCGACAAAGTGTTCAACAGTCATTATTCAACCTGTCCTCCTACAAACTGTTCAACAGTTTGTTCTCAACCTGTCCTCCTTCTAAGGGTTCAACAGTTAGTATTCAACATGTCCTCCTTCAAAGTGTTCAACAGTCAGTATTCAACCTCTCCTCTTACAAAGTGTTCAACAGTCAGTAGTCAACCTGTCCTCCTACAAAGTGTTCAACAGTCAGTACTCAACCTGTCCTCCTACTAAGTGTTCATCAGTCCGTACTCAACCTGTTCTCTTACAAAGTGTTCAACAGTCAGTACTCAACCTATCCTCCTACAAAGAGTTCAACAGTCAGTACCCAACCTGTCCTTTTACAAAGTGTTCAACAGTCAGTAATCAACCTGTCCTACAAAGACCATCGCTGCTCGCTCCTATGCGTCACATTAGGCCAAAACTGTCGTACTAGAAAATGGATTCGGCACGCGAAAGTGACGTAATGTCCCGTTTTCTGTTTTGGGTCCTCTGGTAGATTAGGAGAGGGCACTTTAAATTGATCGTTTTCTTGACGTTGGGAAATCTTAGGAGGACGGGCTGCAGTATTTTGTGTACAGGCATCCCAGTCGCAAACAATAAGAATCCTAGGCTTCATCTAGCTTCTTAGGCCTAACGGAGGTCATATATACAATATATTTGACTTATATTACGTTTGCTCAGGCCTTGATGGGATAAAATGTTCTGCTTCATTTGTTTCTTCAATCTGCTTTATCTTCATTTTTCAACGGTAAAAACTTGGAATTATTTGTCAATATGTATAAAAAAAAATTTGTGCACATGTACCAACCTACCTTATGGTGGTTCCGGGGATCAACGTCCTCGCAGCCCGGTCTCTGACCAGACCTTCTGGTTGGTCGTCTGTCAACAAGGCGGTTGGACCCGGCTGCTCATAGCCAGACGTATGAAGCACAGTCTGGTTGATCAAGTATACTTTTGAGGATTTGTGACTCCCAATTTTTATATTATACAGGGTAAGGTTAGACTATGTTGCTTTAAATTTCATTTATGAGATGAGTTCCAATATTTTGTGGTATAACCAATCTTGCAGTTAGAGGCTACAGATGTTACTTTGCTTCTACTATGACAGCACTGCAACGAACATGATTAAGACCTCTTACAAATTAATCTTATATCTATAGCAGAACATTGTTCTCGTGTTTGTCCAAAGTTGGAATCCAGACACTTGTGGCTAAACTCATTCAACTTTGCAGAATGACTGATGGGTGGTGGGTAACTACCATAGTCGGTTACGGGTCGATCCTATTGCCCTCCTTAAAATATAATATGGTCCTATTGAGTCGTATCAAGTCTGATATTCTGGGATTTTTTGTCCTGAGAGTTTTTTTAGATGGGTTTAATATTACAAAAATTGACACAATATTCATATTCGTAAATAGCGCAAACTTTATGGGTCAATGGGGTGTTGATTCACGAGTCCATTCGAAGATATGTCCTCACCTGTGTGAGAGTCATTCTACTATAATCACATCTGGACTGGCTCATATTCCATGTTATTTCTCTGAGAAGCATATTAATTAGTTGTGCAAGAAAATACCTCATGGTAAGGCCACTGTGGCCTTGCATTCTGTCAAGAACATTTGCGTAAGGTGACAACAAGGAACTGTACTCAGGAAGAGCAAGCATGATGTCATCGACAGTCAATCAGGAGAGGCTGAGGTAGGGCAAGGCCAGCAGTGCATGTCTGTGACTGTTCTGGACCTCACTCAAGTGTCGTGTAGGATCAGAGATGGCTGTGTTAGTGCCTGCAGACTATTTCTCCAGGACTTGGCTTATAACAATCAACATACAGACCCATAAACTGTTGGAGGAAAAGAGACAAGTCGGAGGAAGAGTTAAAACGGAGACCCCCATCTCCTGACACCTCAGGGCAACGTTGAGGTTTGCGGCAAGGCATTGGAGTTGGAGGAAGACATATCTGTGATCCATAGGAGCTCTTTGTTGCTGAAGAATGATGCAGGTGAGATCTGCCTTTGTGACGATGTCAACGACATCTGTTGAGCACAACCTACCCAAAGTCTTTTAGGAGGGGAGGTGTGACGATTTCAATGCCATCTGTAGAGTGTACCCTATCCCATTTTCTGTTCCCCGGTGGAAAACTATGATCGTATTAAACCCTGTGTAGTTTCTTTCTTATCATTAAAATTTTACTCTCCAGAAGTGATGTGGACCGACGAACACCGGGATGGCCAAGTTGAGTTACGAACTGGAATAAATATCCCTCTGTTAAGGTTAGTTATAATTGAAGCCTGTGTAGAAGTCTGCCAATGTGTTGCTGGAGACCTCTGCCAGTGTGTTGCTGGAGCCCCTGCCGGTGTGTTACAGGAGACCTCTGCCAGCATGTTGCTGGACATCCTTGCCAGTGTGTGACTGGCAGGGAGTACAGGCTTTACAACCTTAACAATGACCTTTGTATTGCCATACAACAGCAAATGTGGTCCCCGAATGAGGAACAGAATAAACAATGACTCCAAACTGGTCTTTCAGCATCAACAATTGTCACAGTGCTGCCTTACACTATCAGTGTTACAAACTCATGCATCTTGGTAAGGTTCATATTGCCGTATAATTGTAAATCATTTATTATGGCCTCGTATTTATTATCAACAATGTCTAGGGAAAAAAGTAAACACAACTGTCTAAGGACAACATCAATTTTCTTTATGGTGGGTAACAACAAACATACACATAAATAAAATAGTAAAACATTCATAAATATTCTTATAACACAATGGGTGAAATACCACCTCTAAGCACTGATCACTGACTATATAATACAAGATAGATGACATATAATATAGATAATAGTCTAACCAGACTCATTATCAAACACAAATGAACATAAAACAGACAACCACACAGACTTATCTAAGACAGGTCCGACCAGCTCCATCCACCTGACGCTACTTACTCTTCCCGCTCCTCGAAGCCTGTCCTCCACACAGTTTCCAATATATAGCACATACAAATTCTTTCAGGACATACTGAGAATAATCACTCCAGACACAAATATAAACATTTATATACTTTTCATAATACAGATAATAATTCAGTAATATGAATACAATACAAGAAATAATTGTAGGGTATGTCAATGAGACATAATTGGTAATGACGCGTGCACCAGTGCTGGCGCCAACTTCCTTATAATGGTCGTGTCCACCAACAGACGCCAACCTCACTATATTCAAGAATACTATCTTTACTGACATACGACAGCATGATACAAATAAGAAACAAAATACTCATGTAATGAACAGAGTACTATGCACATTTCATCTATCTATATAAATAAAAATGGAAATGTTCGTTTATTCAAAATCGCTAATCTCCGAAAGTTTTCACCAATTGCTTTGACATTTTCACACAACGTTCCATTCGCATCCGGCCCGGTTTTTATATACATGCTATATAGATGTCACGTCTGTGACGGGAAAAAAATATGCTTTTTCTGAAAAACTGTTTTTCATGTGAGGGAAATCTTTGAAACCTCTTTACATATTGCTTTGAATTTTTGACACAACGTTGCATTCAAATAGGCACGTCTTTTTATATATCTACTATACACATGCCTCACCTGTGACAGGAAAAAACATGCTTTTTTGGAAAAACAATGCAATCTGTTGGACGTAAGAGCAACACACGCTGTAATCTCCGAAAGTTCTTCACCGATTGCTTTGAAATTTTGACACAACGTGGCATTCGAATAGGCGCGTGGTTTTATATGCCTACTATATAGATGTGACCATGTGACAGGTAAAAACATGCGTTTTTGTAAAACAGGGCCATCTGTTGCACATAATAGCAACTTGCACGCTATACTAAATATGTTACGAATTCCATTTCAATGTTTCCGATTGCATTCATAAATTTTATTTTCATATATTTCGATATATTATATTTTTTATTGAATTATTTTGTGTGACATTGTGTTGGAATTGAGCTGTGTTGTTTACCATGCCGTTCATTTTGTAAGTATAAGTATAAATGCCACACCTGTAACAGGTAAAACTTTGCTTGTCTTGAAAAACAGCGCCATCTGTTGCATGTAAAAGGAACACACATGCTATACTAAATATGTTATAATTCCATTTCAATGTTTCTGATTGCATTGATAAATTGAATTTTCATAAATTTTGGTTTATTTTCATTTTGATTTATTATGTTGTGTGAATTGGGTTTTAATTGAGCTGTGTTGTTTACCATACAGTTCATTTCGTGAGAATAGTTTATTTTCTTATTTTCTCATATTTTCATTTCGTATTTTAACTGATTTTCTTATATTTCAGTGATGGGAACGTCAGATCACTTGATGTTCCCAATTTTCTGATGTAAACATCAAACCATTTGGGAAGGCATCGGACGAGGGAGTGGGGAATGGTGGGGATGACGAAAGGACAGATGTGAGAGATTTTTTTTTTTGAGTGGAAGTGAGAGATGGTAGGGAGGACGAGGGGACAAGAGAGGTGGTAATTGTGGGGAAGGACGAAGGGACGGAGGAGTTTGGGATGGTGGGCACGAGGTGATGGGGGAAAGAAGAATAGTGGGAAGACCAAAGGGACAGGGGAGTGGGGAATGGTGGGGAGGACGAAGGTACGGTGGAGTGGGCAATTGTTGGGAGGCCGAGAAGACGGGTGAGGGGGAATGGTGGGGATGACTGGGGGACAGGAAAGGTTGCTGTGGCTCAGCAACGCACATGCGTTACTGAGCCACAGCCATGTTGCTGTGGCTCAGGACTATCAGTACCCTGCCACGCATTGGCTCGCGTGGCCGGGTACTGATAGTCCTTCAATAAAATAGATGGGTGAAAATATGCAAATTATGGCATATTTAAATCTTAGTAAGAATCAGGTATTTATATGATCCGTAAGAATCAGGTATTTATCTGATCCGTAAGAATCAGCAACGGCTTCTGTACGAGCTTACATCACCAAAAAAGGCCACTGTACAACATTACAGCACCAAAAATGGCCTCTGTACGACCTTACAGTACCAACAATGGTCGGTGTTCTAGCCAACAGCATCAACAATGGCCATTGAACGACCTTACAGCTTCAACAATGGCCCCCTATACGACCAAACAGCATCATTAATGGCCCCTGTACGACCATACAGCATCAACAATGGCCCCTATACGACCAAACAGCATCAAAAATGGCCCCTGTACGACCATACAGCATCAACAATGGCCCCTGAACGACTTTACAGCATCATTAATGGCCCCTGTACGACTATACAGCATCAACAATGGCCCCTATACGACCATACTGCACCAACAATGGCCCCTATACGACCATACAGCATCAACAATGGCTCTTATACGACCATACAGCATCAAAAATGGCCCCTATACGACCATTCAGCATCAACAATGGCCCCTATACGACCATACAGCATCAACAATGGCCCCTAAACGACCATAGAGCACCAACAATGGCCCCTGTACGACCATACAGCATCAACAATGACCCCTATACGACCATACAGCATCAACAATGGCCCCTAAACGACCATAGAGCACCAACAATGGCCCCTGTACGACCATACAGCATCAACAATGGCCCCAGTACGACCATATAGCATCAACAATGGCAGTTGAACTGCTGTAAACCAGCGACCAGAACCTTCTGCAAGAAATTGTAATATTGACAATGTACGGCTTTTAATTTTCAACAATGAGACCTTCAATGCTGTACAGCATTTACAATAGCCACACTCTACGGCCCTCACCGCATCAACCAAATATGGACTATCACCGCATCTGTATAGCTTAACAGTGTCATAAACTGAATTCTTGAAAATGGAAGGTGTGGTGAAGGAAGTGATGAACCTAGTTGGAGCTCTGAGAGCAGAGATGGATTCCCTACGGGAGGAGGTACGACAGCTGAAACATCGAGAAGAAACGAAGGAGACCAATATTAAAGAGACCTCGTCGTGGAAAGTCGTAAAGGACAGGAGTCTTAAGACGACCTTGACAAGGCCGCGTACAGACGCCCTAAGGACTTCAAATTCATTTGCAGTGTTGGAAGACGAGTGCTGTGGTGAGCCTGCAGTTCACTTGAAAGGGAAATCACGAAGAGCAACGAAGCGCAGTCCCCTCAAAGTGCTCAGAATGTAAAGGAGGCATCTAAGCGAATTGTGGTTGTAGGAGATTCCCAAATGAGATATTTAGACAGAACGTTTTGTGCTAGAGATAGGGGACACAGGTTAAGGGTTTGCTATCCGGGAGCAGGAATTGGCGATATTATAAAGAACATGAATGATATTATAACTGGAAATTGGAACAATATCATTATTTGTATTAGCGCAGGAGGAAAGGATGTTGGTCGAGTTTGGAGTGAGGAACTGATTCAAAGTTATAAAACAGCCATAGAATTAGTTAGGAGCAAGGGAGGAATCCCGATAATATGTAGCATTCTTCCAAGAAAGGGAGATGAAAATGAATGGTTGTCGAGGGCACTTGGTGTCAATGGCCGGCTGGAAAGATATTGCAAATCAAATGCAATATCTTTCATGGATAACTGGGAACACTTCTATGGAAGAAATTAAATGTATGCTCGGGATGGGGTGCATCTATCGAGGGCTGGGGTTGTTGTTGTTACGAACTCGTTGGACCAAGTGGTTGGTGGCGTTTGTTTGGGTTTAAACTGTTAGTAGATAGTGGTATGGGAATTGATATGGAGGAAGGAGGAAATAAAAGTATGTGTTTGTGGGAGAAAGAAATTGTCAAAATAATCAGGGAAAGAGAAGGGCCTAAAAATAACACTTAGGGTATATTACACTAACAGTAGAAGTCTAAGAAACAAAATAAACGAATTAAATGCTCCTGTCTGCAAGGAAAAAAAAATAGATATTATTGCGCTTACCGAAATGTGGATGTATGTATAAAGTGCAGAACTATTAGCTGTATATCAAATAAATGGATTTAAACTATTTCACACAAATAGATATATTAAACGAGGAGGGGGAGTAGCCATATATGCTAGTGACAATTTGAAATGTAGTCTGAAAGAGGGAATCAAAACTGAACCACACACAAAAACTAATTGGGTAGAATTAAACGAAAAAGCAAATAATCATATAATAGGAGTTATATATAGGCCACCAAATTTAGACAGAATGGAAGCAAAGCATCTATGGGATGAAATATCTAGAGCATCTAGGTCTAAAAGTATTTGTGTCATGGATGACTTTAATTTTAGTGGAATAAACTGGATTAACAGAACAGGGAATAACGAAGCGGAACATTTTATAGAAATAATTGACGCTTCCTTTCTTACGCAAAACACATTAAGGAACCAACGTGGGAAAATAATATTTTAGATTTAGCGTTAACTAACAGGAAAACACAGATTAATGACACCGAAACTGGGAGTGAACTAGGAAACAGTGATCACAAAGAAATCAGATTTAGCATAGAGTGGAACTGCAGGAGAAAATTCTGTTCAAGTGCTAGATTTTCGTGAAGCTAATTTTAATATCCTAAGAAAATTTTTGGGTAAAATAAATTGGAAAGTCTTGGGCATAGGTGGTGGGCCGGTCTTGGAGAAAGACGTAAACCCAGAGATGTGTGATGTAAAGGAGGATTTCGATTTGAATTCAAAATATAACTTATTTACAAATATTCTAAGGATAGCACAGGAAAGTAGTATACCTTACAAATTGAACAGATCAAATACAAATGACCCGAAATGGATAAAAAAGGATCTGAAAATCCTTACAGGTAGAAAGAGAGTTTGGTACAAAAGGATTAAGAATGGGGAAGTCAGTTTAGAACAAGAATTCGCACAACTGGTTAGAAATGTTAAAAAAGAGATAAGGCGAGCAAAAATAAACTATGAAGTTTAAAGAATTTCTTCAGTTGTATCGAACAAAGTTTGGGAAAGGATAAGTCCATTAAAAACCGAGACAGGTCAGATAACGGATAATGAAGAAGAGATGAGTAGTATTTTTAATAAATATTTTACCTCTGTATTTACTAAAGAAGAACTTAACTCTATGCCTTCAGCCGAACAAGTCTATGTGGGTGGGAACGAGGACAGGTTGACTAGTCTAAGAATTACTAGGGATGATATTATTAAACAAATAGTAAAACTCAAACCTAACAAATCCCCAGGGCCGGACGAAGTGTTTGCCAGGGTGCTTAAGAATGCAAAGAGGAGCTTTGCGATTCATTGTCTACAATATTTAATAAATCATTAGAGTTAGGCAGAGTGCCAGATTCGTGGAAGGTTGCTAATGTGGTACCAATTTTTAGGAAAGGAGATAGATCACTTACATCAAACTATTGGCCACTTAGCCTAACGTCTATTGTGAGAAAGTTACTTGAATCGATAATTGCAAATACCATTCGTTTTCATCTTGAAAAACATAAATTAATAAACGAGTCACAACATGGTTTTACAAATGGCGGTTCATGTTTAACAAATTTGTTATCTTTTTATTCCAGCTTAGTTCAGACAGTTGATAGTGGTAAGGTTTGCGATGTTGTGTACCTTGACTTTAGTAAAGCTTTTGATACAATGCCACATGAAAGACTGATTAAAAAGATAGAGGCTCATGGTATTGGGGGGTGCTATATTAAGTTGGATTAGGGCATAGCTATACCAAAGGAAACAGAGTTAGTATAAATGGGGTTAAGTCAGAGTGGAAAAATGTTGTAAGTGGAGTCTCTTAAAGCTCTGTCTTGGGACCTCTGTTGTTTATAATATATATAAATAATTTAGATTCAGGTTTGAGTAGCAACATTTGCAAATTTGCCGATGATACAATAATCGGTAGGGAAATTAACACGGAAGAAGACTCACTATCACTTCAAGTTGATCTAAAAAGTGTTATGAAATAGACTAAAGATTGGCAGATGCAGTTTAATGCTGATAAATGTAAAGTTCTGAGGCTTGGTAATGATGATAGAGTTATAAGATACGAGCTAGATGGTGTTGAGATTGCGAAGTCTGATTGCGAAAGGGATCTGGTAGTTATGATTAGTAAGAATTTAAAATCAAAGCATCAATGCATGAATATTTCAAATAAGGCAAATTAGGACACTGGGATTTATTAATCGAAGCGTTAGTAACAAGACACCTGGTGTTGCTCAGCAATATCTTGCTCTGGTTAGGCCCCATTTAGATTATGCTGTTCAGTTTTGGTCGCCATACTATAGAATAGATATAAATTCACTTGAACGTGTCCAGCGTAGGATGACATAGATAATTCCCCAAATTTGAAATCTTTCATATGAAGAAAGATTAATAAAGCTTAAATTGCATTCACTGGAAAGGCGAAGAGTTAGGGGTGACACAATAGAGGTTTACAAGTGGATGAATGGACATACCAAAGGGGATAGTAATAGGGTATTAAAAGTATCAAAACAAGACAGAACACGAAACAATTGGGAATATATTCGATATGTTTAGATTTAGGAAAGACTTGGGCAAATACTGGTTCGGTAACCGGGTTGTTGATTTGTGGAACCAATTACCGCTTAACGAGGTGGAGGTGGGGTCCCTCGATTGTTTCAAACGTTGGTTGGAAATGCATATGAATGGGATTGGGTGGTTATAAATAGGCGCTGCCTCGTGTGGGCCAATAGGCCTTCTGCAGTTACCTTTGTTCTTATGTAACATCACAGTGCCAATAATGGCCGTGGTCCGGTCACACAGCATCACCAAAGGCTGCTGTATACCCTAACATCATCAACAATGACAGCTGTACTGCCAAACAGCATCAGCAAAAGCAACTATTCCATCTTACAGCATCAACAATGGCCGCTGCGCCGTCTTACAGCATCAACATTCGACACAGTTTAGCTTTATAGCATAAAAAAGCCATTATATGTAGTTTCAGCATCAATAATTGCCACTGTACGGACGTACAACATCAACAGTGGCAGCTGTACGGTCTCACAGCATCTATAATGACCGGTGTACGGACGTACAACATCAACAGTGGCAGCTGTACGGTCTCACAGCATCTATAATGACCGCTGTACGGGCGTACAACATCAACAGAAGCAGCTGTACGGTCTCACAGCATCTATAATGACCGCTGTACGGGCGTACAACAACAACAGTGGCAGCTGTACGGTCTCACAGCATCTATAATGACCGCTGGACGGTTAAGCCTTTACCAAGATGGCTTCCTTTAATATGTTGCTGTCCATCATGTAATAATATAAATGCTTTCTCGTGATAAACATTTCCCTTCTTTTAGTAATATTATTTGTGATAATCCCAGCTGATAGAGAGAGAGGAATGCCTGCCGAAGATCATGTAACAAAACTTAACAAAATCCTGGACTTTATTTCTCACATATAAAATGTGAAGTGGTAAAGATAGGATGATATGCCTACGACTTGAGATTGTGGGCGGCAGTGTTAAACATATTTTGGTAATGTAATCGTGTACAATCATCCCAACTTTCACTTTATTGTTTTGCTTCTTTTCTTCTATCACATATTTTCAATACGTTTGTTAAAAAAAATAATAGTATATAGATAACTTTGCTACACAACTGGTCCATAAACTTGGAGGGCAGAACGTTCCACAATACTGAGGGAACTAGACCTCACTATGCTACAAGTGAAGGAGAGAAGAAGTAATTTAATAAAAAATTATACGATTCTTAGTCATATTCGCCTGTGGACAAAGAGGAAATGTTTAGCATTATTTTGAGTGTTAGAAGAGGACATGGGTGAAGCTTTGAGAGTAAGACTTGCTCACGGGCGGCGAGGGACTCAAACAAATTAATAGAGCTAGAAAGGAAGGCAGCTTAGGTTACCTTTATTAACGGTTTCCACAGTAGACATAATAATATACAGGCTCCATGGGGTGCCTTTGATATAGACAACTTTAATTGGATGAGAAACATTTAGGTTATCAAACAGTGTTCCTGATTATGCAACTTTACCGTTGAGTTGAACCTTTTTAACAGTCTCAGCTAGATTGATAGTATCTTAAAATTATAGTAAAATTTGTAAGGAAACACGATCAATTTAAAATAAATATACAGGTCTTTAGCAAAGATGAAACGGTGAAAAAGTCAATAAAAAGAATAATAAAAGGAGCAGGATTGAAACTATGGGCTGGACTTGTGGACTCAGGCCGCGGAGGACGACCCACACCTGGACCACTGCGGCTCCTGGTTATTATTTAATGGATCAGAACTTATCTTGTATAAACACTTTGAATCTGATTAGTGAACGGAAATCTCTGTTATTTTTTGTAAGTTAATGAGATTTTACCAACTCTGTAATAAGTTTATGAATAATATTGGTTGTGTCAAAGTTCTGCAATTATATAAAGTACCTAAATATGTGAACGTTGAATAAGTGTTGTCTGTAAATGAATGATGGAAGCATAATTAACACAGAGTATTCATATACACGCATTCACGCATACAGTCTCATACACACAGGTAAACACCGGTACAGGAACATTCACCCATACAGTCACATACACACAGGTAAACAACGGTACAGGAACATTCACCCATACAGTCACATACACACAGGTAAACAACGGTACAGGAACATTCACCCATACAGTCACATACACACAGGTAAACAACGGTACAGGAACATTCACCCATACAGTCACATACACACAGGTAAACAACGGTACAGGAACATTCGCCCATACAGTCACATACACACAGGTAAACAACGGTACAGGAACATACTGGTGTATAAGTAAAGTTTTTGGATGGATGAGACTTTAAGATTCTTGATAGTTTCATTACCGACCTGAGAGGAAGATTCCCCTGACACTAGGGATTATCTTTGGCCTTCTTTGTTGTATGTTATGAAGATAATTTCTGAACATTTTGTAGCACAGAGACCAAAGCTCTACATCGTAATGCTTGTAAGGTCTCATTAGAGCAAGGTAAAGAATGAAGAGAACATATTAGAATTCTTGTTATTAATGGTTCTATAATGAATATGTCAAGACATGTATCCATTTCTCCTTAAGGCATTTACTTATATACATTGCTGTCTTGGATTTAAATATTAGAAAATTGCTTCTTTTAGATCTTTTTCACAACCCGATTCACTAGGATCCTCAATACTGAGCTGATATAAAATGTTTATTTTATATCAGCTCAGATCAAAAATTCTTTGATCTTCACTAAACTGCATTTTCAACTTATCGTTCAATATTTCAATCCAATTTAGTTCTCTCTCTCTTGTTTCCTTGGAGTCTTTCGCTGATTTTAAAATTAAGACTTGCGTTCGTCTTCAAACTTATATATATAATTTTAAGATCAATATGATGATGAATTCCGTACAATATAAACAACATTGTTGTCTGCATATTGGAACATTAAAAACAATATTGTTGCCAACATAATGGTACATTATAAACAACATTGTTGCCAACATAATGGTTCATTATAAACAACATTGTTGCCAACATAATGGTACATTATAAACAACATTGTTGCCAACATAATGGTTCATTATAAACAACATTGTTGCCAACATAATGGTTCATTATAAATAACATTGTTGCCAACATAATGGTACATTATAAACAACATTGTTGCCAACATAATGGTTCATTATAAACAACATTGTTGTCATCATAAAGGTATATTATAAACTATAAACTGTTTTTGTCAATCTTTTGACCATTTGAACACCTTATTTAGATCGTCTTGAAGTGATAATGAGTCTTTTTCGGTGTTTATTACCTTCCCAATTTTTGTATCATCGGTAAATTTGCAAATATTTCTACTCAACCCTGACTCTAAATATATATACAGACAGAACCTTGAGGCACTCCACTTACAACATTTTCACAGTCTGACTTAACCCCATTTATACTAACTCTGTTTCCTTTGGCATAGCCATGCCCTAATCCAACTTAATATAGCACCCCCAGTACCGTGTGCCTTTATCTTTTTAATCAGTCTTTTATGTGGCACTGTATCAAAAGCTTTGCTAAAGTCAAGGTACACAACATCACAAATCTTACCACTTTCAACTGCCTCAACTATGCTGCAATAAAATGATGAACGGCAATTTATGAAAACATGTTGTAAGTCATTTATTAATTTATGCTTTTCAAGATGAAAACGAATGGTGTTTGCAATTATCGATTCAAGTAACTTTTTCCACAATATCAATTGGCCAGTAGTCTGACGCAAGTGATCTATGGCCTTTCTTGAAAATTGGTACCACATTAGCAATCTTCCTCGACTCTGGCACTCTGCCTGACTCTAATGATCTATTAAACATGGTAGACAATGGCTAGCAAAGCTCTTCTTTGCATTTCTTTAAGCACCTTGGCAAACACTTCATCCGGCCCTGGGGATTTGTTTGACATGAGTGTCACTATTTGTTTAATAACATCCTCCCTGGTAACTGCTAAACTAGTTAACCTGTCCTCTTTCACACCCACATAGACTTGTTCGGCTGAAGGCATAATGTTTAGTTCTTCTTTTGTAAATTCAGATATAAAATATTTATTAAAAATACTACTCATCTTTTTGTCATTATCTGTTATCTGACATGTCTCAGTTTTTAATGGACTTATCATTTCCCTAATCTTTGTTCGATATAACTGAAAAAAAAACTTTAGGATTTGTCTTTGCTTGCCCTGCTATGCGAACTTCATAGTTTCTTTTTGCCTTCCTTACTCTTTTTTTAACATTTCTAACCAGATGAATGAATTCTTGTTATAAACTGACTTCCATCATACTTTATCCTTTTGTACTAAGCTCTCACTTTCTAATTATAAGGTTCCTCAGATCCTTTGTTATCCAATTTTGGTCATTATTATTCAATCTATTCAATTTGTATGGTATACTACGTTCCTGTGCCTTGTTTAGAATCACCCATCGCCACCCAAGAGGTGGCCGGGAATGAATAGCCCGTAATAGTTTTAGTGTCATGTAAAAAACTAACAGTGTCATTCACATTATTTTCAATTTTAATATTATGATTATTTCTTAAATTGTGTACAAAGTAAATTAAATATAATATTTGATAGCATGAAGATTAGATATAAAAACTAAGTTGTATAAAATAAAGGATAAAAAGAGCGTGTGTGTGCGTGTGTGGAGTCGCGAACCACGACCCGCAAGGCGGCAGTGGTTCACCCTCACACTCGGCCACCCTGCTCTGACCTCATAATATTCAACACTTATATTTATCATAAATTTGTTCACTTTATTAGTCAACTCACCTAGTTGTGCTTGCAGTAGTTGAGCTTTGGCTCTTTAGTCTCGCCTCTCAACCGTCAATCTACTGGTGTACAGATTCCTGAGCTTCTATCTACACTTGAAACTGTGTATGAAGTCAGCATCCACCGCATCACTTCCTAGTGCATTCCATTTACTATCTACTCTGACACTGAAAATGTTCTTTCTAATGTCTCTGTGGCTCATTTGGGTACTCAGCTTCCACCTGTGTCCCCTTGTGTGTGTACCACCCATGGTAAATAATCCATCCTTGTCTACCCTGTCAATTCCTTGAGAATTTTATGTGGTGATCATGTCTCTCCGAGCTCTTCTGTCTTTCAGCGACATGAGGTGCAGTTCACGCAGCCTTTCCTAATAACTCAAGCCACTTAGTTACGAGACAAGCCTATTGGCATACCTCTGAACTTTTCCCAGCTTCGGCTTGTACTCAACTAGTTATGCTTGCTGGGGTTGAGCTTTGGCTCTTTGGGCCCGCCTCTCAACTATCAGCAAACTTATTTGTTCTGACGGATTCCTTACACAGGTTTCTGAAGGTCGTTTTGATGCCAGCCAGCCTCGCATACGCCGCCGATGATATTCTTTTGATGTAGGCTTCAGGAAACAGGTTTGGCGTGATATCAACTCCTAGATCTTTGTCCCTGTCCGTTTCGTGAAGGACTTCATCTCCCATTTGGTATCCAGTGATTAGCCTCCTATTTCCTCAGCCTAGTTTCATCACCGTACATTTTTTTGGGTTGAACTTTAGTAGCCATTTGTTGGGCCATTCCTTTAGTTTGTTTAGGTCATATTTTGCCTTATACTATCTTCTTCTGTCTTAATCCTCCTCATAATTTTTGCATCCTTAGCAAACATTGAGAGGAACGAGTCTATTCCCTCTGGGAGATCATCTACACATATCAGAAACAGTATAGGTCCAAGGACTGATGCCTGTGGGACTCCACTGATGACGCCTCGCCACTCCGAGACCTTACAGTGACTCGCTGTCTTCTGTCTTCTAAGTACTCATTTATCCAGTGGAGTACCTTTCCTATTCTCCTTCCTGCATCTCCAGCTTGTGCTAGTCTCTTTTGTAGTCCCATGTCAAAGGCTTTCTGGCAATCCAATAATAGGCAGTCTGCCCAGCACTCTATCTTGCATGATTTGTGTTGCTTGGTCATAGAATTCAATTTATTCTGTGAGGCAGAACTTACCATCCCTGAACCAATGCTGATGTTGTGTTGCAAAGTTCTTTTCCTCCAGATGTTCCTCTAGTTTTTTTCGCACAATCTTCTCCATCATCTTGCAGGGTATGCAATTTAGGGATACTGGCCTGTAGTTCAGTGCCTCCTGTCGATTACCCTTCATGTATATTGGGACTACATTAGCCGTCATCAAATTTTTTGGCAGTTCACCTTTTACCAGTGATTTGTTGTACAATATGGATAGTGGCAGGCACAGTGCTTCTGCTCCTTCCTTTAGTATCCATGGCGAGATTCCATCCAGGCCTATAGTCTTTGTCACATCCAACTCTAGTAGATGCTGCCTCATCTCCCCCACTGGTAATTACAAACTCCTCGAGTGGTGTCTAGTTTAATATATCCTCTCTTATCTCTGGGACTTCTCCTTGCTCTACTATGAAGACCTTGAGGAATTTCATATTCAGTTCTGTGCACACTTCTTTGTCGTTTGTAGTGAATCTGTCTACCCAATCCTTAATTTCATTCTCTGTTCCTTCACTGTTGTTTTTCTCCTGATGTGGCTATGCAAAAATTTAGGTTGAGTCTCTGCCTTGCGCGCTATGTCAGGAAAACCCGACACCATTTACTATTATTAAATACAATATGCAGATAATATTGCTGCTGTTTGTAATAACAAATTAACCATATAAAGAGTGTTTATTCACTCATAGAAGACGTGGCAAACTGGAATTTTTTTCTCATTGAAAACGAGATTTCCTCCCGTGGAAAGCGAGAAATTATTGCCACGCCGCTAGTAAATTCGCCTACTAATTCTGTTGGGAATTATTCTTAATACAGCAGTCTTTGAACTGTAAACATTATACAAACATTTTACTTGAATTAACTTAATTATTAGTACCAAAATAAAGTAAATGTTGGCCCTCTATCCACTTTCATAAAACGCATCTGTAGAACAAAGGATGCGATCAGTGGGAGGCAGGGCTCAGTAGTCGGCCATTTAATTTTAACAACAGTCGCAGGAGCAAATTTAGCTCCAATAATACTCCTTGGACATCAGTGTTATGTGAAGAAAAATGCTTCCATTATCAACATGCAACTACGTTTGCTCAAGGGAGGTGTTAGTTCAGATTCCTATATTATCTAACTTATTACAGTCCTTTAATATTTAAATTTAAGATATTTTCCTGTTAGAACACGAGACAGCGACAAAACTCAGGTAAATATCCCTTGGTCCTTATCTCATAATCAATATACCAATATTTCCTCTGATATAGATGTCCTATTAGGGTTCCTGCTAATATTTGTGAGTATTCTTTGACAGGTTGAATTGAAGAGGAGGAAAAATTAACTAGTTACCTAGCATCAGTACATGAGTTGAGGCCAGTCACCCACGAGGAGTTATCGACTGGCGTGTTCATCCTTGTTCATAACTGGTTGACTTGGCCCACTACCATAAAGATAAAGATAAGCTGTAGTTAATTTAAGTTATCTATGTAGTCTAATACTCTAATGAATGTCTACTAATCAATAATTGTTTATTGAAAGATTATGTATGTATATAATTTAATAAACCCCCAGAACGTGTAGTGAAAGTGATTTGTGAGACATTTTTATAAATCCAGTCCACTTCAAACAAACAATTTGGTCTCGAAAAATATAAAAATATGCGTAAAATATAAATTACTATACAAATTAATATAAATTAAATATAAATCTCACAGGTCAATTCCCCAAACGCTATGTCATTTTCATATTATCGATTTTCATATTATCTGACGTATTCATTCCTAGCGCTCTGGTATCTTTATCTGTTCTCTATTGTTCTGTTATTTCTATAGTTTTTCCATGTTCTTGTACTTAGTTGCTTTGTTGTTGTACATCTCTGATTAAATAATGGGTTTCTTGTCTATATTTCCTTTTTTTCCCTTTTGGACCAGGACGAACTTGTCTGCTGCCTCCTTACACTTCTGCGTGACGTAGTCCATCATGTCTCGGGTTGTCTTTCCTCTGAGCTGTTTCCCAAGCTGTATCTGTTTGGAATTTCCTTATCTCCTCATAGTTTCCCTTCCGGAATGCCGGCCTTTTTTCTCGGCCCTTTCTTGAGTACCTGAACCCTACTTCGACCAGGTACTCAAACATCAGTATACTATGATCACTCATTCCCACAAGGGACTCGAAACCGATTTCCCTTATGTCTGAGTCGTTCAGAGTGAAGACTAGGTCAAGTCTCGCTGGTTCTTCATTGCTTCTTATTCATGTGGGGTCCCCTGACATGCTGACTTAAAAAGTTTTTTGTCGCCACTTACAACATTTGTACTCTCCATATTTCCTCACCTCCATGCGATTTCCTCCATGATCAGCAGATGGGGTCGATTTCCACAGGCAGCAGTGGCTGCTCTCTCAATTATAGTGTAAACTGCCATGTTGTTTCTCTTATACTCTTGCCAGGGTCGTCTGTTATTTGGTGGTTTGTTATATATCACTGCAACTACTACTCTTGGTCCTCCCATCGTCATGGTGCCTGTTATGAAGACTCTGAACGCCTCGCAGCTTGGAATAACCATCTCCTTGAAACTCTATTCCTTGCTCATAAGTAGGGCCACTCTGCCTCCTCCCCTTCTTTCCCACTCTTTCCTCATTCCATTGTAGTTCTGGGCATACACCGCATTCGTTATGATTGCTGAAAGTTTTTTTTTTCCATGAGTCCATGCAATTATGTCCGGGTTCACTTCTTGTGCTCTTTCCCTAAGTTTACTTGCCTTGCTTATGATCCTATCTATGTTTGAGAATATTAACTTGAAGCTGACACTCTTCAGTCTATCCTCAGTTTCTGTTGATTCAATTGGAGGTGGGATTTTTTGGGGTGTCTGAGGGATGGGGGGAGGACCTAGAAAAGAGGACCTGGGGTGTAAGGGGGTTGGGAGGATCTGGTGTTGTGGGGGGTAGGCTTGGATGGTTTGTGGTGGTGTGGTTGAGAGGATCTTGTGTAGGGCGTCATTTAGGGTATGGGATTGGGGAGCAGGAGGAGTTAGGTCATGGGTTGGGGGAATGCAGTGGAGTCTGGATGGGAGGGGGTGGGAGGACAGGGAGATCAGTGGTTGGGGAGGAAATTTGTGAGTGGGTTAACAGGGTCTCGGAGGAATCTGGGGCGAGGGGTAAGGGGGTGTCAAGGGAAACAGGGACAGGGAGGGGTGTGGGGTTAGAGGGGGTGGGGGACCAGGAGGATATTGGGTGAGATGGAAGGGAAGCCAAGGAGGGAAAGGGGCTAGGGAGGAGGGGAGGACTGAGAGGGGTATGGGGGGATAGAGGGAAGGGACAGAGAGGGATTGGGGTGAGAGGTGAAAGAGGACACAGAGGGTAAGTCGTTAGGGGGGAAGGGGGTACAGCAAGAGTATGGGGTGAGGGGGGGTGATAGGGATGGCATAGTGTGAGATGGGAGGGAGGTTTGAATGAGCATTTGAATGGGGACAGGGAGGGTTCAGGGTAAGGGGGGTTTCTATGGGGTCGAAGATGGGGGTATTGTCCTCTCCTCTGGGGTTGCTGGGGTGCTGGTTGGGAGTTCCCCACTCTCTCCGGGGCTGTTGAGTTGTGGGGCTGGAATCCTTGGTTCACTCTGCTCACGCTGCTGCTGCCTTTACTCTCTCTTCCCTCATCATGTCCCTCTGGAGGAATATTTTCCTGTAACTTCTCACATGGTACAGATGGCTCATTTTGTTAGTTTCCATCAATGGTCCATGTTCGTGTTCTACCTTTGCTAAATAGTCTCTCCTTGTTTGTCCTTTCTGTTCTGAGTATTTTTATGCGGGGATTGTCTCTCCTGTTTCTTCTCTCTTTGAGTAGCGTGCAGCTGAACACCGGTAGTCTCTCCTCGACGCTCATACCTCTCAGTTCAGGGACCAGTGAGTTGGCATGCCTCTAAATATTCTCGAACTTCGTTATATGTTTAATGAGATAAGGACTCGATATTGTTGCCTCATATTCCAGCAATAGTTTTACATACGCGAAATTCAAGATCTGAACGTCTCATTGTTCAGATTCTATATGGCAGTTCTTATATAACCTATTTATTAGGTTTTGGTGACAGGTTGGGGGTCATGTCAACTCGACAGTGAAAGTGATTTCACTGTCAGATTTCAATACGGAGTAATTGTAATCTTACTTTGTAATTGAACAAGTAATTTGTTATTGGGGCAGTGGTTGTACTGAGAAGGGCCAATAGCTAGAGTCAAGATGTATCTAGAATAGTGGGATAGATAGGCCCGCCCCCAAGGAACAAGGTTCCTAGTAATGATTCTATGTTTTAAATTACAGGTCTATAGTCTATTAGCAAATCATCTACACCACTTCAACAGGATGAATGGATACTTCTCAAAATCTAGCTTATTTATTAAACCCTCTAATAACCCCTTATATACATTAATACAATAAATAACTTTACCACTCTTCCTTACGTTAATCACCTTGGTCCACATAGACAGGATGCAAGGTTTACAATTGCAACTTGGGTAAAGACTACTTGGAGAAGGACAATACTAAAGGCTCTAAGTAGCCTGGTAAAACTTGATCACACATGGTTTCACTAAAATAACCTAGAGTAATCTTAGAGATATAAACACTAGCTTAGGCTACACAAGAACTAATTACACACTTTGCCAGAGCCCGGTAACACGGTATAAGGTAATTATCTTGTAGAACTGAGAATCAGGATAAGGTAAGGGGAGAGAGAGAAGGAAGAGGAGTACAGAGACTACGAGAGAGAGTGTGAACACCACAACAGCCAGAACCAGTGAGGACGAGAGCAGCCTCCTCCGCTCTCTTAAATATGTTGCCGGGAAGGGTGCCTAGCTGATCGTACAGCTATAAACATTACAAATTTTCACCGACATTCATTACTAGTTACTTTAACAGTTCTAAGAATAGCTGACAACTAGTTCAATATTATATTTATTAATCAACAAGCTCAGAGTCTAAATGCTCTGTGAGAACAAGATTCATCTTACGTCTGGCAAGGTAGACGGAACCGAGGTATGAGAAGCTCTGCGTATAAACGTTATTGTTAATAAACTATCCTTCTCACAAGACTATTTGGAACTCAATTTGACCTCTAGTCTCCAACTAAGAACCCAGGGTCGTAACATAATTGTAGAGGTCTTGAGTAATATTAGTGTTGTGGTCTGTGGTGACAGGTCCTTCAGGGCCAGATGGTAGAGGTCTGGAGTAATATTAGTGCTGTGGACGGGTCCTTCAGGGCCAGATGGTAGAGGTCTGGAGTAATATTAATGCTGTGGACGGGTCCTTCAGGGCCAGACGGTAGAGGTCTGGAGTAATATTAGTGCTCTGGACGGGTCCTTCAGGGCCAGGTGGTAGAGGTCTGGAGTAATATTAGTGCTGTGGACGGGTCCTTCAGGGCCAGATGGTAGAGGTCTGGAGTAATATTAATGCTGTGGACGGGTCCTTCAGGGCCAGATGGTAGAGGTCTGGAGTAATATTAGTGCTGTGGACGGGTCCTTCAGGGCCAGATGGTAGAGGTCTGGAGTAATATTAGTGCTGTGGACAGGTCCTTCAGGGCCAGATGGTAGAGGTCTGGAGTAATATTAGTGCTGTGGACGGGTCCTTCAGGGCCAGATGGTAGAGGTCTGGAGTAATATTAGTGCTGTGGACGGGTCCTTCAGGGCCAGATGGTAGAGGTCTGGAGTAATATTAGTGCTGTGGACGGGTCCTTCAGGGCCAGATGGTAGAGGTCTGGAGTAATATTAGTGCTGTGGACGGGTCCTTCAGGGCCAGGTGGTAGAGGTCTGGAGTAATATTAGTGCTGTGGACGAGTCCTTCCGGGCCAGATGGTAGAGGTCTGGAGTAATATTAGTGCTGTGGACGGGTCCTTCAGGGCCAGATGGTAGAGGTCTGGAGTAATATTAGTGCTGTGGACGGGTCCTTCAGGGCCAGATGGCAGAGGTCTGGAGTAATATTAGTGCTGTGGACGGGTCCTTCAGGGCCAGGTGGTAGAGGTCTGGAGTAATATTAGTGCTGTGGACGGGTCCTTCAGGGCCAGATGGTAGAGGTCTGGAGTAATATTAGGGCTGTGGACGGGTCCTTCAGGGCCAGATGGCAGAGGTCTGGAGTAATATTAGTGCTGTGGACGGGTCCTTCAGGGCCAGGTGGTAGAGGTCTGGAGTAATATTAGTGCTGTGGACGGGTCCTTCAGGGCCAGATGGTAGAGGTCTGGAGTAATATTAGTGCTGTGGACGGGTCCTTCAGGGCCAGATGGCAGAGGTCTGGAGTAATATTAGTGCTGTGGACGGGTCCTTCAGGGCCAGGTGGTAGAGGTCTGGAGTAATATTAGTGCTGTGGACGGGTCCTTCAGGGCCAGATGGTAGAGGTCTGGAGTAATATTAGTGCTGTGGACGGGTCCTTCAGGGCCAGATGGCAGAGGTCTGGAGTAATATTAGTGCTGTGGACGGGTCCTTCAGGGCCAGGTGGTAGAGGTCTGGAGTAATATTAGTGCTGTGGACGAGTCCTTCAGGGCCAGATGGTAGAGGTCTGGAGTAATATTAGTGCTGTGGACGGGTCCTTCAGGGCCAGATGGTAGAGGTCTGGAGTAATATTAGTGCTGTGGACGGGTCCTGGAAGAAGCTTTTGGTCATGTGTTCGAGCTACTTTACATCTGAAGACAAAACGGTGTCGTTCAGACGGTCGTGGGGACATCCAGACAGTCGGGGGTCATCCAGACAGTCGGGGGTCATCCAGACAGTCGGGGGTCATCCAGACAGTCGGGGATCATCCAGACAGTCGGGAGTCATCCAGACAGTCGGGAGTCATCCAGACAGTCGGGAGTCATCCAGACAGTCGGGAGTCATCCAGACAGTCGGGGGTCATCCAGACATTTGGAGTCATCCAGACAGTCGTGGGGTCGTCCAGACAGTCGGGGGTCGTCAAGACAGTCGTGGGGTCGTCCAGACAGTCGTGGGGTCGTCCAGACAGTCGGGAGTCATCCAGACAGTCGGGAGTCATCCAGACAGTCGGGAGTCATCCAGACAGTCGGGGGTCATCCAGACAGTTGAAGTCATCCAGACAGTCCTGGGGTCGTCCAGACAATCGTGGGGTCGTCCAGACGAAGGTGGGGTCGTCCAGACGAAGGTGGGGTCATCCAGACAGTCGTGGGGTCGTCCAGACAGTCGTGGGGTCGTCCAGACAGTCGGGGGTCATCCAGACAGTCGTGGGGTCGTCCAGACGAAGGTGGGGTCATACAGACAGTAGTGGGGACATCCACATAGTCTTGGGGTCGTCCAGACGGTCTAAGGTCATCCCGATAGCCGTGGAGGGTCGTCAAGATGATCGTGGGGTCATCCAGACAGTCGTGGGGACATCCACAAAGTCGATGGTTCATCCTGACGGTCCTGGGGTCGTCCAGATGGTCGTAGGAACGTCCAGATGGTCGTGGGGTCGTCCAGAATGTTGTGGGGTCGTCTAGACAGTCGTGGGGTCGTTCTGGCGGTTGTGGGGTAATCCAGACAGCCTTGGGGTCATCCAGAAAGTCATGGGGTCATCCACATAGTCGTGGGGTCATCCACGTAGTCGTGGGGTTGTCCAGAAGGTCGTGGGGTTCTCCAGACAATCGTTGAGTCATGCCGACGGCCGTGGGGTCATCCAGACAGTCGTGAGGTCGTTCTGGCGGTTGTGGGGTCATCCAGACAGCCTTGGGGTCATCCAGACAGTCGTGGGGTCATTCAGATAATCCTGGGGTCATCCCATTGTCGTGGGGTCATCCCATTGTCGTGGGGTCATCCCATTGTCGTGGGGTTATCCACATAGTCGTGGGGTCGTCTAGACGGTCGTGGGGTCGTCCCACTTGTTCGATTGTTTCGTTGTGGCTTGTACTCACCTAGTTGTGCTTGCGCGGGTTGAGCTGCGGCTCCTTGGTCTCGCCTCTCAACTGTCAATCAACTGGTGTACAGGTTCCTGAGCCTATTTGGGCTTTTTCATATCTGTTTAAAACTGTGTATGGAGTCAGCCTCCACCACATCACTTTCTAATGCATTCCATTTACTATATTCTCGGACACTGATAACGTTATTTATAATGTCTCTGTGGCTTATTTGGGTACTCAGCTTCTACCTGTAATTACCTAAGTGTAGTTACAGGATGAGAGCTATGCTCGTGGTGTCCCGTCTCCCCAGCACTCTTTGTCATATAATGCTTTGAAATTACTGACGGGCTCCACCACCTTCTCATTTAACTTGTTCCAACCGTCTTCCACTCTGTTTACAAAAGTGAATTTTCGTATATTTCTCCTCCAGCTTTGTTTCGTTAGTTTAAATCTATGACCTCTTGTTCTTGAAGTTCCGGGTCTCAGGAATTCTTCCCTATCAATTTTATCGATTCCTGTTACTATTTTGAACGTAGTGATCATATCGCCTTGCGTCTAAGCTCTTTTCGTAGCTCTTGTCCTTCAGTTCTGGGAGCCACTTAGTGGCATGTCGTTGCACCTTTTCCAGTTTGTTAATGTGCTTCTTAAGATATGGGCACCATACAACCGCTGCATATTCTAGCTTTGGTCTAATAAAAGTCGTGAACAATTTCTGTAGTATTTCCACATCCATGTATTTAAAAGCAATTCTGAGGTTAGAAAGTGTAGCATAGGCTCCTCGCACAATGTTCTTAATGAGGTCCTTAGGTGACAGTTTTCTATTTAGAACCACCCCTAGATCCCTTTCTTTATCAGAATTCTTTAAAGATTTCTTGCATAATTTATAGGTTGTGTGGGGTCTATGTTCACCAATTCCACATTCCATAACATGGCATTTATTCACAGTAAATTCCATTTGCCAAGTGTTGCTCCATATACTTATTTTGTCCAGGTCATCTTGAAGGGCATGACAATCATCTAGGTTTCTTATCTTCCCTATTATCTTAGCATCATCAGCAAACATGTTCATGTAATTCTGTATTCCCACTGGTAGATCGTTTATGTAGACAATGAACATTACCGGTGCAAGAACTGAACCCTGTGGTACTCCACTCGTGTTATTCCTCCAATCCGATACCTTGCCTCTGATTACTGCCCTCATTTTTCTGTCAGATAGGACATTTTTCATCCATGTTAGTAGCTTACCTGTCACCCCTCCAATATGTTCCAGTTTCCAGAACAACCTCTTATGGGGAACTCTGTCGAAAGCCTTTTTTAGGTCCAGATAGATGCAGTCAACCCAACTATCTCTTTCCCGTAAAATTTCTGTGGCCCGATCATAAAAACTGAGAAAGTTCGTTACACAGGCTCTTCCAGATCGATAACAATACTATCTGTCTGATATCATATCGTTTTCCTCCAGGTGTTCTACCCATTTAGTTTTAATTATTTTTTCCAATATTTTGACTATTACACTTGTCAATGATACAGGTCTATAATTAAGGGGGTCTTCCCTGCTTCCACTTTTGCACATTGGAACTATGTTAGCCTTTTCAGGCACCCTGTAAATAGGGATGCCTGAATAATCAGTTGAAGTGGAATGCTGAGCTCAGGTGCACATTCTCTCAGAACCCATGGTGAAACTCCATCTGGACCAACTGCTTTGTTCTTACTTAACTCCTTGAGCATCTTTTCCACCTCATCTCTAGACACCTCAATGTGCTCTATGTTGTTCTCTGGATTTCTTAATGTGTCTGGTTCCCTAAAGATTTAATTTTGTACAAACACACTTTGGAACTTTTCGTTTAGTGTTTCACACATTTCCTTTTCATTTTCCATGAATCTATTTCCCATTTTCAACCTCTGAATATTATCCTTTACCTGCAATTTGTTGTTCATGAATTTATACAATAGACCTGGTTCTGTTTTACATTTGCAATCCCTTTTTCAAAATTTCTTTCTGCCTCTCTCTTCACTGCCGTGTAGCTGTTTTTCGCATCTTTGTATCGCTGGAATGTTTCGGGGTTTGGCCTCTTCCTGTATTGATTCCATTTTTGTGTCTTTTGGTCTCTGGCCCTCTCGCAATTTCTATTGAACCAATCCTGTTTCCTAGTTCTGCATCTCTGTTTTAGTATAAATTTTTTATGCCTTTATCATATATAGGCATATTTTATGCCTTGAGCCGGTCGGCCGAGCGGACAGCACACTGGACTGTGATCCTGTGGTCCCGGGTTCGATCCCTGGCGCCGGCAAGAAACAATGGGCAGAGTTTCTTTCACCCTATGCCCCTGTTACCTAGTAGTAAAATAGGTACCTGGGTGTTCGTCAGCTGTCACGGGCTACTTCCTGGGGGTGGAGGCCTGGTCAAAGACCGGGCCGCGGGGACACTAAAAAGCCCCGAAATCATCTCAAGATAACCTCAAGATATATTTCACAAAACCTGACATACATCTCATTCACTGACATACATCTCATTCACTGACATACATCTCATTCACTGACATACATCTCATTCACCTGTGTCCCCTTGTGTGTGTACCACCCATGTTAAATAATCCGTTCTTGTCAATCCTGTCATTTTCCTTGAGAATTTTGTATATGGTGATCAATAGTGGCAATAGGCACAATGAGGGGGCCGTTTTACTTTTCCCAATGGCCCCTCGTAGCATCAGGGGGGTTTTCATTTTTTCTAACGGCCCCTCGTAGCATAGAGGGTGGGTTTTTTTCATTTTTCCATATTTTTTGTCAACTGCTGCCTTCAATCATGTATTATTTTCCAAAATGGGAATTAAAAGGTATCCTCCTAGTCCTTACCATTTCGGCCAAGAGGATTAAACGGCCACTTCCAGTCAACCCAAAATTTCGCCATCTCAGTGACCCTGCACAGACATTGCTAATGGTCAATGACGTCATCCAGTCGTCATCTTCCTTGTATAGGACCGTTTTCTGTTATGGTGTACTTATTCCCATTTTCAATATATGTGTCAAGGGGATTAAAAGGCCGCCTTTCGTCGCACTTTATTTTCGTTACCTCGGTGACCCTGCACAGATATCGTTAATGGTCAATAACGTCAGTCAATCTTCATCTTCCCCGAATAAGTGCGTTTTCTGTTATGGTACATTTATTCTCATTTTCAATATTTATGTCAAGGGGGATTAAAAGGCTGCCTTCTATCAAGCCTAATGTACAATGACGTCATCCTAATTTTTCCATAATAAACTCGTTTTCCTTAATTAGGTATTTCCATATTGTTTCCCATTTTCTAAGATCATTTTCTAGCTAAGATTGCATAATGCACATAAGAAATGAGTTCAACCCTGTTACCGAACCAGCATTTACCCAGGTCTTTTCTTAAATCTAAACTTACCCAATTTATATCTATTGTTTTGTATTCTGTCTCGTGTTAATACTTTTAATACTCTTATTAATATCCATTTTGTTATATACATTCATCCACTTGCACACCTCTATCATGTCATCCCCTAATTCTTCGCCTTTCTAGAGAATTTAAGCTTTGTCAATCTTTCTTCAAGAATCGTTTATCATGCATTGGAAATAAAATGAAAATCCACATCTGCCATTCGTATGAAACAGACCCAGACATTGGAATACTACTGAATTCATGTTGAAGTCTCCAATTACATGCGAATATATGTTATTATATAATTTTTTAAAACAGGCTACACCATCACTCAGATACTTTTATTTACTTCCTCCCTTACTGATAGTCCTGTATACGTCTCATAATCGCTCAAAAACATGCCACCACCCCCTTCTGTAACATATAACCCATCTATGCCCACTCAAAATACTCGTTCATTGTACATAGATATAAGAGCTACTTTGTATGTGTAAAATAGGCTTTCTGCAGTTACCTTCAATCTGATGTTCTCATAACCTTAATAAAACGTCATCATCCCCAATGAGGTCTGATCACCAATGGGGTACGATGCTTTCAGCCTTCCATGACGTCACAAGCGGGTCCAAGGAGGGTTCCCACCTCTCATTAGCACATTCCCTTAATCTCTTAATAGCTCAACTGTTCTCGGTAAGTGTTATCACAGGCTATGCCATGATGCCTTGTATCCACTCATATCTTGGCTCATTGTGTCTTTGCACATATGATTTTGATATATAATTCTTCAACTCTACCATACAAACCTAACCTAACCTATAATAAACAAAAGCATTCTATAGTAATTAGATCCGTTCTTTTAGCGGCGCATGACGTCACAAAAGCGATTTAGTGAGGGATTAATATTGCCTCACATTAACAAAGATGTGTGACTGGCTAACGGCGACCTGACTTTTTAACTGTGAGTGACGTCATAAGATGCACAATGAGGTCTGGCATCCTACTTATTTATGTAGTATATTAAATGTTATTATTCAAAAAATGGTTAGATTGTCCATCCCCAACCTAACCTAACCTCCTCATCACAGGTTTAAAAATATACCACCTCATCACAAGTTTAAGAATATACCACATCATCACAGGTTTAAAAATATACATTTCATACGTTTTTATTATTTTTATTGGCAATAAGTGTTTACATTCTAGTCACAATAAAAAATGCAATGGAGACAAGCATAATATTTCAGATGGCAGTCATAGGAAACTCAGTGATTTGAAATTTGCTAGGCAGTTCTATTTCAGCTTCTCTATCATATCAAATCAGGGTAATTCACAGAGAGTAACAGCGGTTATTTTCACTGTAGATGAATTGTACACTATATTCCACAGGTGGTTAGCATACATCTAGCAACTCATCATTCTAATACTTGTATTCATACGCTAGTCATGTATAACTGTAATCATTCATTATGCAGTGCTAAGTTCAAAACTAATTAACTATCCAAATGTCGTACCGCGATTTAAGCAGAATCGAACGTCTGGCAGCTTAGCGGATTAGTAGCTATGTTCATTGGTTAGTAAACTGTCCTCCCATCCGTCAAATAGTTGCCCAAATGTCGCACCGCAATTCATCCATCTGGCAATACAGCTGCATCCTAGCCAGTATATTCATTGGTTAATCATTTCTGAACCTCAAAAATCCTAATCTTGCTACGCAAATCAGCCAACTTGTTTCCGAGCCAACAGTCACAAATACCTACATACATGCCAACACATGCTCCACAACACATACATGCCAACACATGCTCCACAACACATACATGCCAACACATGCTCCACAACACATACATGCCAACACATGCTCCACAACACATACATGCCAACACATGCTCCACAACACATACATGCCAACACATGCTCCACAACACATACATGCATAGAGAATAGGCTGTTTTTTGCCACTATTTGCTCCATTAATCAGATGTAATTTATACCATATTATAAATATTTATACCATAATAAATGAAATGTATTAAGATTATGATTTCAGTAAACCCCACAGCTCACTCACCCCAAGTAATCTTAAAATTGTGTACTGTTAATTCATATTAATGCATACCAATCAGTAAGGTAACCATATTATTCAACCAAGTCTGAAACATTATTAAATTCCCTATTATATTCTAACACATCGAATATTGTAATTACATGAATAAATACCCACCTACATACTATTCATATGGATAAAGCAGGGTGTATATATCCCATTTAAATAAATATTACTAATTATTAATAAAAAGCTTAGGTTGTGATAAGGCGCACTAAAATATATTAATTTAACATTATTAACACAAAATGCAACTCTTGTACCTACACTCAAAATACACAAAGTAAATAACACGCATTATAAAACACATACACATACACACTCAATATAGCATTTACACACAAAAATTCCATTTTTTACATAAAATACCACATTTACTTACCAAATATGCCATTTATGCACAAAATATACTTTTTACACACAAAATATAGCATTTACACACAATATATGCCATTCACACACAAAATATGTCATTTATAGATAAAATGTCATTTACATACAAAATATGTAAGTTACACACACAAATATACCATTTACACAAATATTGCATATACAATCAAAGTATAACATTTACACAGAGTATGGTATTTACACAAATATAGCAAATTGCTTATAAATTTAGACAATCAATATGCGCTCTCACTAAATTACTCAATTTCACAAACGTAATTTTCACAAAATACCCAAACATTGTCTCATAAACCAAAAAGAAACTTTCACACTTGCACATGAAGATCTATTTTTTCAGATTACATATACAGAACTCAAACAAATACTCAACTCGCATAAAAAATACAGTTGCATCAGTTCCACTTCAGCAATTAAAAAAAACACATTTTACATAAATGCACTATTCACACTGCATGACAAAAGGTCTTCTACACCTTAGAAGAAAGAAGACAGCGTGTCACTGTGAGGTCTCGGAGTGGCGAGGCGTCACCAGTGGAGTCCCACAGGGATCAGTCCTGGGACCTATACTGTTTCTGATATATATGTAAATGATCTACCAGAGGGAATAGACTCGTTGCTCTCAATGTTTCCTGATGATGCAAAAATTAAGAGGAGGATTAAGACAGAAGAAGATAGTATAAGGCTAAAATATGACCTAAACAAACTGAAGGAATGGTCCAACAAATGGCGAATGCGAGGCTGGTTAGCATCAGAATGACCTTCAGAAACCTGTGTAAGGAATCCTTCAGAACCTTGTATATCACATTTGTAAGGCAAATGCTGCCATGCTGCCCCAGCATGGACCCAGAATCTATACTTCGTCAATCACAAAAAAAAAAAATCAGTTGACTAACAGTTGAGAGATGGGCCCAAAGAGCCAGAACTCAATCTGTGCAAGAACAACTTGGTGATAAACTACTAGGTGAGCACAAGCCGAAGCTGGCAAAAGTGCAGTTATGCTACTAGGCTAGTCCCAGAACTAATAGGCATGAGTTATGAGGAAAGGCAGTATGAACTGCACCTCACGTTGCTGGAAGACAGAAGAGCTTGGAGAGACATGATCACCACATACAAAATTCTCAAGGGAATTGACAGGGTAGACAAGGATGGATTATTTAACGCGGATGGTACACACACAAGGGGACACAGGTGGAAGCTGAGTACCCAAGTGAGCCACAGAGACATTAGAAAGACCTTTTTTAGTGTCAGAGTAGATAGTAGATAGAATGCACTAGGAAATGATGTGGTGGAGGCTGACTCCATGCATAGTTTCAAATGTAGATATGATGGAGCTTGAGAAGCTCAGGAATTTGTACACCAGTAGATTGACAATTGAGAGGCGGGACCAAAGAGCCAAAGCTTAACCCTCGCAAGCACAACTAGGTGAATACAACTTGGTGAGTACAATAATAATTTGAACAAAATTATGATAAATATAAGTGTTGAATATTATGAGGTCAGAGCAAGGTGGCCGAGTGTGAGGGTGAACCACTGCCGCCTTGCGGGTCGTGGTTCGCGACTCCACACACGCACACACACGCTCTTTTTATCCCTTATTTTATACAACTTAGTTTTAATATCTAATCTCCATTCTATTAAATATTATATTTAATTTAATTATGCACAATTTAAAAACTTAAGAAATAATCATAATATTAACATTTAAAATAATGTGAAGGACACTGTTAGTTTTTTACATGACACTAAAACCTGCGGCCTGAATGACACCCAGTTGTAACCTGGTGAGGTTAAGCTTAATGATACATTGAAAGCTGTAGATATTATTTTGGTCTATTGACGACAACAGTCTCACAATAAAAGATTATATAAAAAGTTTATAATATGTCGTCAAGAGATATGGTATATCTATTTATAGTAAAAAATCATCAATGAAAAACCAGTAAAAGTCAAAGATCAGTGACAGAAAAAAAGGCAGCACAATGATAGCACTGTATACAATACCTTGAGAACTTTGTATACAGCACCTTGAGAACATTATATGCAGCACATTGAGAACATTGTATACAGCTCCATGAGAACTTTGTATACAGGACTTTGAGCACATTGAATACAGCACCTTAACTTGAGAACATTGTATACAACACCTTGAAAACATTTTATGCAGCACATTGAGAACACTGCATATAGTAGTGTAGGAGATGCTCCAGACCAACACTGGTGGTGTGAGTGTAAAAGATGCTCCAGACCAACACTGGTAGTGTTAGTGTAGGAGACGCGCCTGACCAACACTGGTAAGTGTGGGTGTAGAAGGCTCTCCTGACCAATACTAGTCGTGTGGGTGTAGGAGGCGCTCCAGACCAACACTGGTGGTGTGAGTGTAGAAGATGCTCCAGACAACACTGGTAGTGTGAGTGTAGAAGACTCGCCTGACTAATACTAGTCGTGTGGGTGTAGGAGGCGCTCCAGACCAACACTGGTGGTGTGAGTGTAGAAGATGCTCCAGACCAACACTGGCCGTGTGAGTGTAGAAGACTCGCCTGACCAATACTAGTCGTGTGGGTGTAGGAGGCGCTCCAGACCAACACTGGTGGTGTGAGTGTAGTAGACGCTCCAGACCAACACTGGTAGTGTGAGTGTAGGAGACGCGCTTGACCAACACTGGTGAGTGTGGGTGTAGGAGGCTCTCCTGACCAATACTAGTGGTGTGGGTGTAGGAGACGCTCCAGACCAACACTGGTGGTGTGGGTGTAGGAGACGCTCCAGACCAACACTGGTGGTGTGGGTGTAGGAGACGCTCCAGACCAACACTGGTGGTTTGGGTGTAGGAGACGCTTCAGACCAACACTGGTGGTGTGAGTGTAGCAGACGCTCCAGACCAACACTGGTGAGTGTGGGTGTAGGAGGCGCTCCTGACTAACACTGGTGGTGTGGGTGTGGGAGTCGATTCAGACCATCACTGGTGGGTGTGGGAGTCGACTGAGACCAACACTGGTGTTGAAGGCGTAGGAGATGTTCCAGACAAAAACTGGTGGTGTGGGTTGGGAGTGTGGGATAATCTAGCTCAGGTGTAATAATGATGTTAAATTTTTCAAAGGACCATTCTTTAAGAAGAAAAATTAGAGAACCAGTGCCTATGGATCTCTTTTATTAAATATAAATGAAATATAATAGTTCATTCAAAATGAACTGTAAATAAATGTTAATTATAAAACCGTCTCCCTAACCAATCTTTGGAGGAAGGGGGTAAATTTATAAAATATACATATACATGGGAATAAAATATTAAATGATGCAATAATAAATCACTAGAATAATTAATGTTTTAATTACTAAAAGAATACGAAACTGCTTAGCTGTTAGAGCTGATAGAAGCATGCATCCAGCAAATATGTTACAGCAAACTTGTCCAAGCAGGCTAAAGACAAGTGATCATGCTGGCGGAATGTCATCTCTCCTGCCCGTAAACCCAAGCTGAAAGGCGAATCACATGTAATTTCCATTTATGAGTGTATATTCCCACACATATTCGTAATTTAGTGCGGATAGAATATGATAATGACTCTTACGAGGTTATTTTGATGGTCGTGCATCCTAACGACAAGGCACCCTATATAACATATAAATTGAGGCCACAACTATATCAAAAAGGGATAACTTAGCTGGACCAGACGTGGTGTCTGGAATAAGATGAAGCCGTCACGTCTACTTGAGATCCGTTAATGCATGGATGCTATTAATATGAGAAGATAATTACACGAGCTCCAAGACACTCCTTCTAATATGATGTCTATCTCTGCCAAGTCTCTCTCGGCTGGCTCGCGCATGCGCACTCGCTCGCAATGTTTGAACTCTGTAAATAATTGCTATATTTGGTCCTCCTTTCTGAGATGATGGAGACAAGGTTGATCTTAAATTTAATGATATTAATTTGTCTTGTATGACAACAGATTGGCTCTCGCTATGCAAATAATTTAAATAAAAGGGCGTTAAAAGAGCGAGAATATTAATTTTGAATTATTTCAAAATTTTCAGTTCCTTTGTCCTCCCCACCATTCTCCATTCCCCCATCCCCTCGTCCCCTCCATCCCAAATTTCCCCGTCTCCTCGTCCTTCCCCACCATTACCCCCCTCCCGTGTTCCTTCATCCTCCCCACCATCTCTCACTTCCGTCCCCTTGTCATCCCCACCATTCCCGACTCCCTCGTCTGATGCCTTCTCAAATGGTCTGATGTTCCCATCAGAAGATTGGGAACATCAAGTGATCTGATGTTTCCAACACTGAAATATAAGAAAAACGGTTAAAAAATGGAATGTAGATATGAAAAAATCTATATAAATAAAAATGGAAATGTTCGTTTGTTCAAAATCGCTAATTTGCGAAAGTTCTTCACCGATTGCTTTGAAATTTTTACACAATGTTCCATTCGCATCCGAGCAAGTTTTTATATACGTACTATATAGATGTCACGTCTGTGACGGAAAAAAAACATGATTTTTCTTAAAAACTGTGTTTTTGCATGTGTTTTTTACATGAGGGAAACCTTCGAAACCTCTTTACCAATTGCTTTGAAATTTCGACACAAAGTTGCATTCAAATAGGCGCGTCTTTTTATATATCTACTATATACATGCCTCACCTGTGACAGGTAAAAATATGAGTCTTTGAAAAACAGCGCCATCTGTTGCACATAATAGCAACATGCATGCTATACTAAATATGTTATGAATTCCATTTCGATGTTTCCGATTGCATTGATAAATTTTATTTTCATAGATTTTGAGGAGTTGCTCCTGAGCTACCGTGCAGTGAGGACGTGTCGCCTGCTGCTCCGGTGGTTTGAGTCGGTTCTCACTACGTGAAGAGAGCCATGGGGAAGGCTCAGCACAAGAGGGAATGGAAGCAGCTTTCGGACGAGGAGGGACGGTGGACCGATGTGCAGCAGGCCCCCAAAGAAAACTGCTATCGAGGCTTTACCACTTGCTTCTACCAGCAAGTCAGCGGACGTAATGGACCTAGAGAGGACAGCGTCAGTCACACACCAGCCAGTGTCAGTCAATGCTTCTCTGTCCGCAACGCTGCCGCGGGACGGCAGTATGAGTCAGGAGAGGACACCACCGGATTCCCGCCAGCCAGTGTCAGCCATTGTTCCTCTCTCCACAGCCCAGCCGCAGGACAGCAGTATGGGACAGGGGAGGACACCACCAGTCTCACACCAGTCTCTGCACTTCTTCCAAAATTCAAGATCATGCAGACCGACCACTTTCCTACAGCATATGGAGTAGTAACGGCGATGGAAAAAGAACAACCAGAGCTCAAACTTTCCATTACAGTCAACCTGAAGGGAGAAATAATACTGACACCTCAAGACCAACAGACTGCACATTACTTAGAGAAGGTAAGATTCCTGCAGGGGAAACCTGTGTGCTTGGTAAAGCTGGACTCTTCAGAACGACGCACACGAGTCGTGCTTTTGGGATACCCAATCGACTTTCCCCTGGATCCAGTGCTAGAACACAAGCAAGTCCTGAGTGCGGAACGTTGCCACACAAAAGTAGACAAGGCAGCGACGCGTCAGGTTCTGGTGACCGTCATGGGACATGTGCCAGAAACTTTCGGTCTTGGAAATTGGGGGACATACCGACAGAGGCCATACGTCCCGGAACCCCTGCGCTGCTTCAGGTGTCAGAAATACGGCCACCATCAGTCACGCTGCACAGGACAGGAGAGGTGCGGAGTGTGCAGCCTGAGACATCCAACCAAAGACTGTATTGCCAAGCACAAGGCAAACCAGACCACAACAGCCAAATGTCCAAATTGTGGAGGCAAACATCATGCCTGGAGCACAACCTGCTCTGCACGGAAACAAAAAGTGCAGACAGCTCAGGCCAGGATCAACACACTGCCCAGCAATACATACCCCAACACCAACGTCTGGAACACTCGTGCACAGCCACAACAGCCACCCGCTCTCACAGAGCAAAATTTCCCGAATCTGTCAATTCCGAATCAGACATTACACGAAAGTGTTGCAGAAGTCCAGCAAATGCAAAAGAGCAGAAAACACTTACTTTCGGAATCTGCTCACCAGCTATACAGTTTTACCGAGGTCCAGCTGAAAACCATCGTGAAGATCATGGCAGAGACCATTATCAATTGCCTACAGATGACGCAGAACGCCTCACAACAACAGACTCAAGACATCACTTGTGTGATAATGGACAAGATCGTGCAGCAGACCACAGTTACACGAGAAATAGACTCCGACAGGATGGAGCACGAGAGGACAACCAACGCAACTTGGACATACTGACTACCGACAACAGTCGGATAGTCAAGACTCCGGAACATCAACATTCACAAACGCAACTGCAAGAAGCAGTGACCACCCACGATCAACAGAATCTTCCAACACAGGAGACAGACAACAACAGCCAATGCAGTCTGATATGCAGCAACGCCAACAAAGACGTATTGAACAGCAGAGATGCACAGGTTCCGCCAACACAAGAAACGGCCACGAGCAATCAATGCAGTCCGACTTGCAGCAATACCAACAACAAAGTGATGGACCACAGTTCTGCACAGATTCCAACAATGCCGAGGTTGACCACGAGCAATCAATGCAGTCCGACCTGCAGCACTTCCAACAACATAGCGATGGACCACAATTATGCACAGATTCCAACAACGTCGGGGATGACCACGAACTATCAATGCAGTCCGATTTGCAGCGACACGACTTGCGAGGCGGAGAATATAGAGGTCGATTCCGAGGAGGAGTTCTAGTAGAACAAGCAACACCACCCGAACCCGTCGTCTGGCCATTACGAATTCTGCAGTGGAACATACAAGGCCTTGGAAATAAAAAACACACACTTCAGGAGGCTGCAATCAGCACGAAAGCAGATATCATCGTTTTGGAAGAAACTCTTTTCCCAGCCACGAAATCCTTCAGATTAGCTGGATATCAGCACTATGTTCTACCGTATGAGCGGGAGAGACTAAGAGGATTAATGACCCTAGTCAGAAACACCATACCCAGCAAGAAAATGGACTCAGTTTCATGTGGGGATGGAGTAGAGGTATTAGCAGTTACAGTGAATATGGCTAATTTTGAGCTCCTCATATACAACGTCTACAAGCCCCCTAGACGTAAACTAGAAGCAGAGGCAGTGCTTGCCTTGGCCACGCAGGAAAATTTAATTATTGCTGGAGATTTTAATGCTCATCATCCAGAGTTAGGTGCAACTTGGCCAGCCAATGCAGATGGGCGCCATTTAGCTGCAGCTCTGCGTGAAGTACCTGAAATTACACTTCTCAACACTGGGGAACCCACTCACATTCTAGGAGGTTCCTTGATCTTACATTCATCTCAACAGCACTCCAGCAACAGGCGAAGTGGGAAGTAGACCCGGTGATCACCAGTGACCACTATGCTACTGTCACGACACTAAACCTGGCACGACCTCCTACACCTCCTGCGCAGCCTCGGTGGAATTTAGGAAAGGCCAATTGGAATGTATACCAGGAAGAACTTGAAAAATGGTATGCAACGTAAACGCCACCTGAGGATTTGAACATACACGAGACCAATCTGCAGGAAGCCGTTGCAGCTGCTGCGAACACAGCTATTCCAATCATTATCACAGGTAACACGAAACGAAAGAACTATTGGTTCTATAGTAATGACGTTAAAGAACAGAACCACAGAGTCAACATCTTCAGAAAACATCTAAAGAGAAACCCCACACCAGAAGGAAGAACTCTGCTACGAGCGGTGATATCTGAAGCAAGGCGAGTTTCTAGAGAAGTAAAGGAGGCAAGATGGTTTGAGTGGTGTCAAACTCTAAATGAACATAGTAGTCTTGGCAAGATATGGGGTCAGATTAAAACTATCTCAGGTCGACCAGCCCGGCCACAGGCATGTATTCAACCATTGCAGGAGGCTGAGAGACTTGCTCTTCAATTTGCAGAAAGAACAGCTTCATATCAGCTTCCTGCAATGGTCCGAAGGCAGCAAGAACACTTAAAACAAGAGAGGATGACAGTCATTCATGAGGGCATAGCTATAAATGACGAATGTGACTGTCCCTTCACCGAACAGGAACTAAGCAGAGCCAAAAAAGGTGGTAAGGACACTGCACCAGGTGCTGATAACATTACATACTCAATGATCGCACATGCAGGTCCTGCTGGAGACCGAGGGATATTGGACGTCATCAATGCGTCTTGGCAGCAAGGCAACCTACCGCCCTCTTGGAAGAAAGCAGACATCATACCGATTCCTAAGCCGAATGAACCTGGCAATTACAGACCCATTTCATTAACATCATGCGTTAGTAAAACTGCAGAACGGATGGTCTTAAATAGGCTACTGTGAAAGACTGGAGACCTTCATAAACACATATTTGGCTTCACTAGAGGAGTAGGTACTGCAAACTGCATAGCAACATTACTAGGAACAGTTAACTCGGGTCCAGCTATAGTGGTCTTCCTTGATCTGGAAAAAGCGTTTGAACTTGCAAGCCCGCCAGCAATACTACACACCTTAGTTAAAAAAGGTGTGAGGGGGAAAATGCTAGCATGGATTCAAGATTACCTAAGTCACAGGTATGCCAGAGTAAAATTGCAAGGACAAGTGTCGGACTACCACTTGCACGAGAATGGGACTCCACAAGGAGGAGTCCTCAGTCCTAGTCTTTTTAACATCCTTATGGAAAACCTTGTTACCATGTCCTTTCCAGAAGGGGTTACGTTGCTAAGCTATGCTGATGATCTAGCATTAGTCGTTACGGGTCCTTCACTTCTAAATAAAGCCCAAGGTGCTTTAGATCAAGAGACATCTGAATGCAGTGTTTTAGGGCTAAAAATATCTGCACAGAAGTCTAAGGCGATGAGACTCGGTGGCAACGCTCCAGACAGGCACCTACGCATTCAGGACATTAACCTTCAGTGGGTTACACAATATCGATATCTCGGAGTGTGGATTGATTTTAAAATGACATTCAATAAGCAAATTCAATATCTAAAGGAGAAAGCAAAGTCACGAATAAATATAATGAGAGCAATCACAGGGCCCCGTCTAGGAGCGGGACACAGAGTGTTGAGAATGTTTTACATACACGCCGTTCGTTCCCTGGTTGATTATGCAGCACCTGCCTTACTCACTCTTTCTCCTGGTCAGTGGGCAAACGTTGAGGTTCTTCAAAATGATGCATTGCGAGTCATAACAGGTGCTCCCAGATGGACTAAAATCCTGAACCTAAGACTAGAGACAAAGCTCACGTCGATTGAAATAAGGGTAAAGGGGATTGCTGCGTGCATGCTGACCTAAATATTGACTAGACCTAGAATCAGTTCACTTAAAGATATGATCACTGGAGCACTAACTCTGGACAGAAGAGCCTCCAATGGCAACAGGTGGACCCATTGTGCGATAAACGCCATCGATACATTCGATATGGCAAACACAGTCACTGAGAGGGGTGTCGACGACATACATGCAGACTTTGTTATACAAGCCCCTTGGGAATCTCTGCCAGCAGACTTTCAGATTATGGCTCTTGACGGAAAGAAGAACCAGACAAGTCCTCATCTGCTACGTCACATTGCACAGATGCATATAGAAGCAAACATGGCATCCGACAGCTTCACTTACTTCACGGATGGGTCAGTAGACCAGCAGGGACAAGAAACCGGAGCTGCAGTTAAAGCAGGAAACTCTGTATATAGTTGGAGGCTCTCAAATGGGTGTTCGACTTTACAGACTGAGATGCTAGCCATTCAAAAGGCTTTGGAACATGCTCTTGCTGAACACCGACAACATGTTATCATCCATACAGATTCGAGAACCGCCATTGAAACCTTGCAACAAGAACACATATGTGATAACATCCATCTGATCACCAATGTCTTATCATTCATGCACACACTCCAACGACAAGGCCGACGGGTACTTATCAACTGGGTGCCAAGTCATGTGGGACTATTAGGTAATGACATTGCAGACGAAGCTGCAAAACTTGCTACTAAGAGGAGGAATGTAGACATTTACATACCACAGAGTCTCTCCCAGATGAAGAAAGTGATTCGAAACAGAGCAATGCGAAAGATGTACAGTGACCACAACACAACAGTTGCAACATCAGGATCTGCGGGTTGGTACAAGAATTCAACCAACTACGAACCACTTAGTTTGATGAACGGGGGCAGTAGAACAACAGAAGTGCACTTACATCGCATCAGGCATGGATACCCATGTGCATGGGAAATAGGCTTACGGGTTCCGGAAGGTGAGAGGATATGTCAACACTGTGGAGAAATGCCCGACAGACCACTGGAACATTATTTAACACAGTGCACAGTTACAAACCCGTTAAGATTTCACCTTCGATTCAACAGAGCAGAGGAAGTTGTTAAACACATATGGCAAAATCTTACTGAAGCGACCATACGAGTCATACATACTCATCCTCCGCCCAGGTAAAACAGAAACAAGCATCACTTAGTGGGCCAGCCAGAGGCTTAGGGCCCGCGCAGGATTATCCCTGCTAAAAAGAAAGAAAAAAAATAGATTTTGATTTATTTTATTTTTTATTGAATTATTTTGTGTGACATTGTGTTGGATTTGAGCTGTGTTGTTTACCATACCGTTCATTTCGTAAGTATAAGTATAGATGCCACATCTGTGACAGGTAAAACTATGTTTTACTTGAAAAACAGCGCCATCTGTTGCATGTACGAGCAACACACATGCAATACTAAATATGTTATAATTCCATTTCAATATTTCTGATTGCATTGATAAATAGAATTTTCATAGATTTTGATTTATTTTCATTTTGATTTAATTATTTTTTTGTGAATTGCATTGGAATTGAGCTGTGTTGTTTACCATACCGTTCATTTCGTTAGTGTAGTTTATTTTTTAATTTTTTCACGTTTTCATTTAATTTTTTAACTGTTTGTCTAATATTTCAGTTATGGGAACATCAGATCACCTAATGTTCCCAATTTTCTGATGGGAACATCAGACCATTTGGGAAGGCATCGGGCGAGGGAGTGGTGAATGGTGGAGATGAAGAGGGGACGGAAGTGAGAGATGGTGGGGAGGACGAGGGGGTCAAGGGAGGAGGTACTGGTGGGGAAGGACGAGGGGAAGGAAGAGTTTGGGATGGTGGGGATGAGGGGATGGAGGAATGGAGAATGGTGGGGAGGACAAAGAGACAAGGGAGTAGGGTATGGTGGGAAGTAAAAGGAAATGGTGGAATGGGGGAAGGAATAGGGGACGGTGGAGTGGGGAATGGTGGGGAGGCCGAGGAGACGGGTGAGGGGGGGGGGCAATAGTGGGGAGGACTGGGGGATAGGGAAGATTGCTGTGGCTCAGCAACACACATGCGTTGCTGAGCCACAGCAACACGTGGCTGGGTACTGCTAGTATATAAATTAAAATGGAAATGATCGTCTGTTCAATATCGCTAATCTCCAAAAGTTCTGCACCGATTGCCTTGAAATTTTCACACAACGTTCAATTCTCATACGAGCAGGTTTTTATATACATACTATACAGATGTAACGTCTGTGACAGGAAAAAATATGTTTTTTTTTTAAAGCTGTGCCTTTTTGTGTGTTTTTCAAGTGATGGAAATCTTCGAAACCTCTTTACCGATTGCTTAGAAATCTTGACACAACATTGCATTCGAATAGGCAAGTAATTTTATATACCTACTATATACATGCCTCAACTGTGACAGTTGAAAAAACATTTTTTTTTTTAAGCAGCACCATCTGAAGGACGTATGAACAACACACGCTGTAATCTCCGAAAGTTCTTCACTGATTGCTTTGAAATTTTGACATAACGTTCCTTTCGAATACGTGTGTGTTTTGATATGCCTACTATTCAGATGCCTCACCTGTGACAGGTAAAAACATGCATTTTTTTAAAAACAGCGCCATATGTTGAACGTAGGAGCAACATATGATATATAAGATATGTTACGATTCCGTTTTCAATGTTTACGATCGCATTGACATATTGAATTTTCTTAGATTTTGATTTATTTTCATTTTGATTTAATTATTTTCTGTGACATTGCATTGGAATTGATCTGTGTTGTTTACCATACCATTCATTTCGAGGGTATAGCTAATTTGTTTCTTTTTTCGCTTTTTCATTCCATTTTTTTAACTGTTCTTTTTCAGTGCAATTGGTGGTGAAATTGAGCTGTGTCGTTTGATCGGCGTTTGAATTTAAATATATTTTTAGTATTTTTTGTTTTTGTTTTGAGGACCTGAAAATGGACAACACGTTTATTTCACAGCTGCAAATGTGCAACAAACAGCTATGAATCCGCCGGCTACAACGCTAACTGCTTTCTTCACGTTATGTCAAAATGACGCGTTTAAGAAAACATTGCTGTATTCTGAAGTGCCTACGTATTACACATGGAATGCCAGTTGAAAATCCTTTGAACGACGTAAACGATGAGAACGAGTTGAAGGACAACGTGGCATATTCAAACAAACTACGATAGGAAGACATGACGAGGGGACACCATGCATTACAATCAAGATGAATGCTTCTTTCATCGCAAGCTGTTGGTAAATGTTCCCGGTCCAACGTCTTTCCACCAATTGAGATTTGTCAGCGGTGTAAGACATGCCACTTTCTGTAATGCATGTCAAGCTCTGAATTTATTGGAGAACGACCGACACTGGGATGTATGCATTAATGACACATCCAACACGTCACATCCAAATCAAATTCGTGCATTGTTTGCAATCATATTGACCACCGGCTCTCCTTCATCTCCAACAGAGTATGGGAGAAACACAAATCGCACATGGTTGAAGATATTGTCCGTCGAATATGAAGGAAAATTCAAATACGACCATAAATTTCACAGCAGAAATCCACAACGAAAAGTTGATAAGGATTAAAGATTTGTGCTTAGAAATCGCGAACAAAGTTCTCATTCAATGCCATCAATGAATCGATCTGATCTGCTGCTTTGACGCAACTTTTGTTGCGTCGTGAACAATATTACAAAACGGGAGATCTGTTATCGTATGTGCAATCAAATATTCTTAAGCTAACACTTGAGCAAAAAAACATTTACGATTAAATAAATTCAAACTGTCAATAACGGGTTGGGAGAATTTTTTTTAGATGCGTCAGGAGGAACTGCAAAACCTTTCTAATTAGATTGATTTTGGCAACATTTCGATCCCAAAATGGAATAACCTTAGCTCATGCATCGACCGGAATAGCTGCGACATTGCTACCAGGTGGAAGAACTGCTACTTCGGCTTTGAAAATGCCACTGAACATGCAATTCATTAAAACTTCCACGTGCAACATTTCCAAAGCATCCGGCATGGGAAAAGTATTGCAGAAATGTAAACTTATTGTATGGGATGAATGCACAAAGGTCCACAAAAAAATCGCTCGAGATTCTTGATCAATCATTGCAAGATTTGTGTGGAAACATCAGATCATTTGGGAACGCATTAATATTACTTGCAGGAGATTTCATGCAAACATTACCTGTAATTAGATCAACACTTGCGTACGAAATAAATGCTTGCCTGAAATACTCTACTTTGTGGCGCCACGTAAAGATGTTAAAATTAACTACAAATATGCGTGTTCAACTGCAAAACGACTCATCAGCTGAGATATTCTCACATCAATTTCTAGAAATTGGGAATGGAAACGTGCCGGTTGATCTAACATCAGGACGAATTTCATTGCCTCATAACTTCTACAATTTAGTGACGTCAAAAGAAGAATTGGCTGAAAAAGTATTTCCCAATATTCAAACCAATTATAAGAATCACGATTGGCTGAGTGAACGAGCTATTCTTGAGGCGAAGAACAAAGATGACCAAGATATTGACTAGACCTAGAATCAGTTCACTTAAAGATATAATCACTGGAGCACTAACTCTAGACAGAAGAGCCTCCAATAGCAACAGGTGGACCCATTGTGCGATAAACACCATCAATACATTCGATATAACAAACACAGTCACTGAGAAGGGTGTCGACGAAAGACATGCAGACTTTGTTAAGCAAGCCCCTTGGGAATCTCCTCCAGCAGACTTTAAAATTATGGTTATTGAAGGAAAAAGAAACAGACAAATCCTCATCTGCTACATAGCATTGCACAGATGCATATAGGAGCAAACATGGCATCCGACAGCTTTACTTACTTCACAGATGGATCAGAAGACCAGCAGGGACAAGAAACCAGAGCTGCAGTTAAAGCAGAAAACTTTGTAAATAGTTGGAGGCTCTCAAATGGGTGTTCGACATTACAAACAGAGATGCTAGCCATTTAAAAGGCTTTCGAACATTCTCTTGCTGAACACCAACAACATGTTATCATACATACAGATTCGAAAACCGCCATTGAAGCATTGCAACAAGAACACATATGTGATAACATACATCTGATCACAAATGTCAAATCATTAATGCAAATACTTAAACGACAAGGCCGGTGGGTACATATCAACTGGGTGCCAAGTCATGTGGGAATAATAGGAAATGACAATGCAGACGAAGCTGCAAAACTTGCAACTAAGAGAAGAAATGTAGACATTTACAGACTACAGAGGCTATCACAGATTAAGAAAGTAATTAGAAACAGAGCAATGCAAAAGATGTACAGTGACCACAACACAGCAGTTGCAACATTAGGATCTGTGGGTTGGTACAAGAATTCAACCAAATACAAACCATTTAGTTTGATGAAAGGGAACAGTAGAGCAATAGAAATACAATAGTAGAGCAATAGTGTATTTCTATTGCTCTACTGTTCCCTTTCATCAAACTAAATGGTTTGTATTTGGTTGAATTCTTGTACCAACCCACAGATCCTAATGTTGCAACTGCTGTGTTGTGGTCACTGTACATCTTTTGCATTGCTCTGTTTCTAATTATTTTCTTAATCTGTGATAGCCTTTGTAGTCTGTAAATGTCTACATTTCTTCTCTTAGTTGCAAGTTTTGCAGCTTCGTCTGCATTCATCAGTTCTTCGGCTGATGCTATAGGCAATGGTTATGTGCTCCGGCTCCAGTGGTTGTTTCAGCACTGTACCTATATCTTGAGGTTATCTTGAGATGATTTCGGGGCTTTTAGTGTCCCCGCGGCCCGGTCCTCGACCAGGCCTCCACCCCCAGGAAGCAGCCCGTGACAGCTGACTAACACCCAGGTACCTATTTTACTGCTAGGTAACAGGGGCATAGGGTGAAAGAAACTCTGCCCATTGTTTCTCGCCGGCGCCTGGGATCGAACCCAGGACCACAAGATCACAAGTCCCGCGTGCTGTCCGCTCGGCCGACCGGCTCCCCTAGAGTGTGGTGTCTGTTTTCTAGGTGGTGCGTGAGCCGGGAATGATTCTCCAGTACTCGGGCTGCATGCGCCTAGGGTTCCCTTCCCTAGGTGCCCTTTAAGTACTGCCCTTGGGGCTTGGGGCCACCTTCCACAAGTTCCTTGGGTCCTGCCCCTGCTTGGCCGTTTACTGCTTGGTTCTCGGCCGCTCTTTGTGTGCTCGGGTGTTCTGTCTCCCTTGTTCGCCTTAGAGTAAGGGGCAGTTTTTGCACTGGTGGGGCGCAGGGTACTGTGCAGCTTGTCTTTACCAATCATAGCGGCCGGCTCTGTTCCGCTTGGGTACGCTGTCCTCTTGCGGGGTTTTCTTTTTCTTTTTGTTCATCTACCTGGTGGGGGGGTCAGCCTTCGTTCTTGCCCCTTGTGTCCCTTGTGTTCTGAGTATTTTCTGTGTTCTCGAGGGTACGGGAAGATTTTTCGCTACTTCCCGCATTATTGGAACGTCTGTCGGCTCCTCGTACTTGTCGCCCTGTTGGGCTACTTGTCGCCCTATTGGGCTACTTGTCGCCCTGTTGGGCTACTTGTCGCCCTGTTGGGCTACTTGTCGCCCTGTTGGGCTACTTGTCGCCCTGTTGGGCTCTTGTCGCCCGGTTGGGCTACTTGTCGCCCGGTTGGGCTACTTGTCCCCCGGTTGGGCTCCTTGTCGCCCGGTTGGGCTACATGTCGCCCGGTTGGGCTACTTGTCACCCGGTTGGGCTACTTGTCACCCGGTTGGGTTCCTTTTTGGGCTCTTTGCTTCTTTGGCCAGTTTTATTGTTCCTGCTTCCTCTTTTGGCTACTTTTCTCGTGCAGTGGTCCTGGCTGGCGCCTTCCCGCTGGGAGGGTGTGCGGTTCGGCCAGCGTGTTATGCGCATGTGCCGTGGAGTTTGTTTTGGTCTGGGCGGTGTTTTAGTGCTGGTGTTTTGCGCCCTTTTTGCTACAGTGCTTCGTCTCTCGTTCTTCTCCCTGGCTGCGGTATGTGCCCCTTCGCGCCGGGGGTGTCCTGGTTCCCAGTTGTGGGGAGGACACCGTGGTTTTCCCTGTGTCATGGGTGTAGACGCCTCCTTCGCCTCTCCCTGCTCTCCTGCGGGTCCGGCAGGGTCCGGCTCTGGCGTCTTCACCTGGCGGTGCTCCCAGGTTCTTCTGGGCACGGTTGCGTCGTGTCAAGTTCGTGCCACTATTCGCCAGGTGAGTTTCTGCGGTCTGGCGTTTTTTGGCCGGGCGCTGGATGCGGTGTTGTTTATTTACCTGTCTTTATTTAGGTATCTTTTGTACGACTGAGACCGCTCGCACATCAGTGACTGTCCCTTTTTCAACCCTTCCTGTCCCCCTCATGTGCATGTCCAACCCATGCTGGAGTCATTCAGGGGACCCTCCTTTTTTAATGTTGTGAGGGGTGGGGGTTGTAGGGTTGGTTCTGTACTCACCTGGTAAGGCTCCTGGCTGTGCTTGCAGGATTTGAGCACTGGCTCTTGGGTCCCGCCTATCTGGTAGAACTTGCAGGATAGTACCAGTGGAGTGCAGTGGTGCTATTGGCACTTTTGGGGAACACTGTATTACCATCAGAGGTCTGTGCTTGTTACACGACCTACTTGCGAGCATAAGCTTTCTTGCTGGTTCGTCTGTGGACTTCCAGGGCGCACTAGCCTGTTTTCGTATGGCAGTTCCGGCCCGTCCTGGTTGTAGGGGTATGTGGGCCGGTGGACTGCTCCTAGCAGCTGCCTGGTGGGCCACCCTCTGGCCGGTCTAGCCTGGCCTTGGGCCGGGCTTGAGGTGTGAAAGAGCTCCCAGTACCTCATCCAGCAGGTATCGAGCGGGGTTTTCTCCGCCGTCGGTCGCCTGGTGCAGGTTTCTGGGCCTGCAGGGTTTTGTCGTGTCTCCGTTGGCCCTGTCTGGGGTCTGCCTGCTCCGTTCTCTGCCTTTCAGAAGGGAGTTGCTATTTACATGTTTCATGTTGCAGTGGTGCCTGTTGCTGCTGCTGCACGTGTGCATTGGTACCGTGTTTCACGGTGGCGTGTCCTTGTTCCTGTGTCTGGTTGTGGAGTGGCACTTTGCTGCTGTTTTGTGCCTGGGGATTGCGTGGGGGTTTTTCTGTCCCTGCCTGATTGTCCACCCCTGGTTGTTCTCCTGGGGTTTTTGTGCTTCTGCTCTTTCTTCCTGCCTCCTCTGCAGCAGGGATATTCTGCGTGTGTTCTTAGGTGTTGGTCAGCCTGTGTCCTGTGATGTGCTTCTTTGTCTCGGTCTATTGCAGTTGTTCGTACCCCTTGGTTCGGGTACTGTTCTGGCGGCGACCCTTCCGCCTTCTTTGGTTTCCTAGCTTGCCCTGCTGGTTGTTTTATTTTTTGGGGGGGTCTTGCGATGTCTCACGTCGGACCCGTCGTTTCTGAACTCCTGCCAGGCTTGCATGCTTTGGGGAGATTTTCTGTTCGGCAGACGTTCCATCTCCTTGTACCGCCTGGGTTTCGATGGTCGCGCCCAAGATCTTCCCGCGGCTCCGCCTTTTTCCTGGGCTCGGAGGGGCCTTGTCGGGGCTGCTTATGTTCTGCCTCGCGGTCTCGCCTCCGGTTGGTGGTCGGGTGGCTTCGTGGTAGGTGTCCCACCTGCGTGCTTCTCTTGGCGGCAGTATGGGGTATTTTGGCGGTCCTTCCTTTTCCTGTCCCTTCTTAGGTGGTTACTCTTGTTGGCTTGGTTTACTCTCGGCTTGGTTTTCTGGTGGGGGTTGGGGGCCGTCATCTTGCCGCATACTGTCGCCTCTTTTCGTGTGGCGCGGGCGGAGCCGCTTCAGCTTGCTTTCGGTCTTGGTGTTACTTCTGCACCGTTAGTCAGCTGTCTTGTGCGTCGTTTCACCTCCGGCCTGTTCGTGCGCCGCTTGCACCATCCTGGTCTCTGGTCAGCGTGCTCTGTCTTCTCCTCGGTTGGTAGTGCCCCTTCGGTTTTAGCGTTTTGGTTGTTTGGTGGCAGCAGTCTCCATCTTTTCTGGCGCGGGGTGGGGCTGCTGCATTCTGGAGGGGTCCAGGGTTTGTTGGTGCTTCATTGGTCAGACCGGGTGTGTGTCGTCTTTGTGTGTCGTTGTTTGCGTGCCACGGCGTTTGGGTCCGGAGCGCGTTTTGCGTTGATCCGATTCTGTTCTTCCCGGTTCGCGGGTGATAGTGTCCCGGGTGGTCAGCCGTGTTCTTGCGGCTAAGCTGCCTGTGTTCTTCCCTCATGCCTGTGGCGTTCGTGGCTTCGCTGCTCTCGCTGCCGTCTGGGCGACGTGGCCTTGCTGCTCGTGGTTCTCGTGTTGTTCCCGGGATTTTCGGGGCTGTGGCGCCTTGGGTTGGCGTTTGCTGCCGGTTGTCTCGCCTCCTTGGGGGGTGCGTGGTGTCAGCCTCCCGGTTCTGTCCCTTTGACCTTCCTCTGTGGGTAGTTAGCTCCGGGGAGCCGACGGAGCTCCCCCCAGAAAACCAGCGTTGAATGTAATGAAACGCCATTTTCTGGGTGAGACCCGGAGGCTCCCCGGCAACCCTCCTTCCCTCCGGTCGGCGTTTTTCGCGTGTTTTGACATCCAGCCTCAGAACTGATGGGTGGATAGCCGGCGTGGGAGGTCTGGGGCTCCCCCTTCCCCCTCCCGGGGAGGGGAGAGCTGCGCAGACAACGGCGCGGTGATGTATGACGTCATGCTAGTTTCCTTGTTTTTTATTGAAGAGTTCTATCCACTAGTTCGGCTTTAGGTAGCAATTTTCACCAGAATAGGGGTTTGTTTTGGAATGCTTACCTTTCTGGATGCTTGACCCGTTCGATGGCAGACATAGAATGCTTCCAACCACAAGCATATAGGTTTCTATAGGCCATTGCTCCCCTTGCCTCTCTGAGGGGGCCAGGTTCTGGCTCGTGGTCCCCGGTAGGCCCTAGAACTTCATTCACATGACTGATGCCAAAGTCTGACATTAGCATATCAGCCGGTTAAGCTCCGGGGAGCCTCCGGGTCTCACCCAGAAAATGGCGTTTCATTACATTCAACGCTGGGTTTTTTTCCATGTTGAGAGCACAAGCAGTGGTTCCCATCATTGGGGACTGGAAGCCTTGGTAGCCAATGTTTCCCCCCCCCCAGATAACTGAGTGACCTAATTTACTGATAGATGAACAAAGGCATACAGCATTAAAAAACATGTCCAGATGTTTCACCCTGCTAGTGGAGCGACCTCAGGTCCAACTGTTCATGGTTTGTAACCTACCTCTTGTAAATTCAGGTAAAAAAAAAAAGAGCTTTAGGAGGTAGATATAGAGATGTAGTAGATGCTAAGGTAGAACTTGAAAGTGCCAAATTTGCATATACAGTACTGAACATATCATACAGAACAAATGGTTTTTGTATTTATATTTGGCCATAACCTACCTTACCTTCTAAATGTCAACCTATGTCTTTGCTATTATCAAACATCAATGATTAAATCACTAACTTGTAAAACTGCTGATATTTGCCATGTATAAACTTAAAGAAAATTGTAGTCCATCTGTTTATTTAGTTAAAATTGCTATCTGCTGTTTTGTTGCAACTGCTGTTCCATTCAACATGTCATTATTGTCATTCTTTTTTTTTCTTCGTCATTTCACTTCATGCTTTTGATCTCAATTAGTTTTAAGTTTTTTCCCCACATCTTTACCGAAATGCTGCGCGTATTAGTGGCTTTAGGCATAATAGTATATATCCAACATTCTGCTTGTAACTCATTTTGTATGTATGTACTTTTTCCTAAGTAAACATTATTATTATTATTATTATTATTATTATTATTATTATTATTATTATTATTATTATTATTATTATTATTATATAATACATTGTTAGGCTAGGATTGATTAGGTGAGATTTAATTTGTTTGGATTATATTTAGTATGGTTTAGTGGAGTGTGAACAGCTGCCTAGCTTCTATTATTTTTCTTTCACTCAACAGAAAATTTGATTTTCTATAACTTAAATAATACCACTGTGTTAAACTTGTAGGCACTGTTTAAAAACAGTTTAAAAACCTCCATTGTTAGAACATCTGCATACATATACCACAAGTACATCAATTAAAACCTTTGCATTCCAATGTCACTAAAATGTATCATCCATACTCCGATAGTAAACATTACAATGGCACTAGAACAGTTTGTTCGATTGCTATTCATGAACATTTGTATTTTCATTAGTCATGCATAGTCTTTTGCATGCATATATACAGATGTGTTTTTTTTCCTCTATTTGCTAGAAAATTAATTTGCAAACATTTTGACACTAAATTTATGGTTATAATCCAACAAATAACTTAGAAAAGTAAAATGATTTTAAGAATTTTTCCCATTGCTGAGCAGCCTGTGAGAGGCCCAGGGAGCAGAGAATGCTTACAGTTGGGAATGCTCAGAGAGACTAGACTGCCAAAGATATAATATTGTAGATACCTACAAATGAACATTTTGGGAAAATATTTGAGGCCAGTATTTTGTCATCCAGGTCCATAGGCCTTACAAGAATTACAAGGAAAATAATATGGTGTCAAAATAAAAAATTTAAAATTATTAATTTTGGTTTTTATTCCTTTCAAACAGTTGTAAGCTCCTCCAAATTTAAGCTGATAGATCGATAGATATCTAGGAAGGATAATTCTAGGTGTTTGGTAATATGATATATCCGTAGGTTGGCACTTGATGTATCTGGATGTTGGCACTGACAGTGGTATATTGTCGGTCTCAGTGACAAAAATTAACTCCAAATCACCTAAGAAACACACAAAGCAGAAAAAATAGGGGAAAAGCTGTCTATATTTGGACTTGGCTGGTCTCCGAACGTTGGCAGATTGAAACCCTAGTAGAAGAGCTAGTGGTAGCAGGAATAATACCTTCCCTGCCACAGAACTTAATTATAGTCATCAGATTGCAAGACATGTGATATTCCATAGTAATCATTACTAGCAATGACATGGCTCAAGAGCAATCCAATTAAATCTTATATCAGATCTGCCTAAAGCCTCATTCCCTCAAATTAAATGCCTTATATAGTCCTCTATCAAACATAGAGTTGCTATGCAATATGGTGCCAAGGTTGTCTGGCCTCAATCAGTCTTATAGCTTGAGAGCTTGTAGATGTACCCATTCTGACTGACAGATTGCTCATGATTCTAATATTTATCAGTATTCTTTTACTCATGTGGAAACAGATAAAGCAAGAACTTAAATGTTATAACATAATCTTTAAGTGTAATATGTTTTATCATTGTATCAAAAACATTTATACCTAATTGAACACAGTTAATAAGTTGACACACACTGTTAATAATTTTGGTTGACTGAATATATTGTACATATAAGCTGTCATTCACATTATTTTATATTTATCTTATTATGTATTTACAGTTCTGAGTTGCATCATGAAGTGTTAATGACAGCAAGACTGACTTGACTGAGGGACAGTCATTCCTGTGCCTGGCACCACGACCAGGAAGTGGTGGTGTCCCCACCATGAGGGAGTCCTGTCTGACATGTCCCAGCAACACTCCATGCCATCGTAATCATCCGGCTGGCTCACCTGCTTCTCCAAAATGCTGTCCCTATGGGATTAAAGAAATACTTGCCTTTCCTGAATATGTTTGATCACCTGCATTTGGCTCCCAAAGATTCCCATCTGAATCTGGGTGAGAGTGAAGCGAGTTGCCACCACAGTGAAGAGCCACGCTCTGTAGAGTCTGGAGATGCAACTGCTGCAACCGATATATGTGACGATACCATAGATGATGTTATCTTAGCACAGACAGGAGAATGTAATGAACATCTGTTAGATTCAAAAGAACTGTTAGTGGTAGGTCTGCTTTATAGTGTGTGTATTTGTAAACATTATAAACTAGAAAAAATTGTCAGGCTTATGAATGAATAGGAAAGTTAATATTTGAGGTTGACAGTTACATACTCCTAACAGCAGTGTTGTTTAACTAGATAACCAAGATCTTTTCAAACATCCTGATTGGAGCAACTATAGAAAGTATGTTCATAAACTCACACAGGTCTTTTTTTTTAAGTCACTAATTTCACAACTGGCTACTTCCCCTGATCACTGCCAAATGGCAGCACCCTCACCAACACCAAGTTTCCAGCCAGGAGCCCTGTCACATTGACTGAAAAGAAAAAAAAAACATGCACAGGAGGATCTAAATTGTGTTTAGAAAATGACTATTTGTGTTTATTCAAATCTTGATTTCTGATTTATTGTAGTCAGGTCTTAACTAGCCTAAGGCAAGAGTTGTTTAGAAGCAACTTAACACTTTATTGTTCTGAGCGAGTGAGTGCCGCGCTACCCCAAGTGGGTCCGGGCATTCCATGGGAGCGCGCGATAATACTGAAAAGTGTAAATTCTTTTCAAGTTTGTCACCTCAATTCTCATCCTAGGTTTTTCAATTTGGTATCAATGTGTTCGCAATAGAATTCTCTACAGGACTAAATGCATATGAACTCCAAAAGCATGGCTTACCACCCACAGCAAACAAAGAAAGTGAGAGCGAGTTACCCGGAAGCGAGCAAGAGCAATAAAATGTGTACACTTTTCACTTTGGTCACTTCAGTTCTCGTCCTAGGTCTTTCATTTTGGTATCAATGTGTTCACAATAGAATTCCTTACAGGAGTATAGGCAAATAATGTCAAAAACTGCGGGGCGCTTCACCCGCCGACAAGATGAAAGTGGGCCAAGGTTACCCGCAAGAGAACACTGAGCCACCCCAAGGCGTGCCTGGCATTCCATTAGAGAGCGTGGTAATACTGAAAAGTGAATACTCTTTTCAACTTTGTCATCTCAATTATCGTCCTAGGTTTTTCAATTTGATATCAATGTGTTTGCAAAAGAATTCTCTACAGGACTAAATGCATATAAAGCCCAAAAGCCCAGCGTACCATCCGCAACAAACAGAGAAAGTGAGACATGTTATCAAGGAGCATGCAAGGGCAATAAAGTGTACACTCTTTTCACTTTGGTCACCTCAATTCTCATTCTAGGTCTTATATTTTGGTATCATTGTCTTCGCAATAGAATTCTCTACAGGAGTATATCCAAATATAAAGTCCAAAAGCCCGGCGTACCACCAACAGCAAACAGAGAAAGTGACGGAGCGTTACCCCCGTGAGCGCTAATAAAGAGCAATAAAATGTGTATACAATTTTCAACTTTGTTACCTCAGTTCTGATCCTAGGTCTTTCATTTTGGTATCAATGTATTCACAATGAAATTTCCTACAGGAGTATATGCATATAATGTCCAAAACCGTGTTGCGCCCCTCCCACAGTAAAGCTGAAAGCAGGCCAAATTTTTACATTTTTGACACCATACTGCGTCGTTACCGAACATTTGTCTACTAATTTTTTTACACCATCCTGCGTCTTTACCGAGCGAAAGTGTTAAAATTATGAAAACTAGAAAAGAAATCTGTTCTATTGTGCAAAGTGGTGTTCCTGATGCAACAGAACAGGAAGTAGACAGGACACCCCCCCCACCAGGGAAGAAGTTTACCTGAAGGAGAGCTGTTGCAGTATTTGTAGTGTTGAAGTTACTGGTAGTATTGGTGGGTATTATTTTGAAGAATATAGACATCAAAGGTGCAATTGAACCTAAAAAGAGCATAAACCAAGGATGTCAGAACAGGCCATCATCGAGAAGAATATCCAGCAGCAAACTGCTGAAGGCTGTGAACCCAAGAATACACCTATGACTGATGCAGTTTGATTACACAGAGCCATAATGTGATGAAAAGTTAGCCTCAGTTAAACACACCCCCAGAGCAGCCTTGGGAACCCCCCAAAAAGACATACACTGTCCCATGGCTGCCTTATGTGTGGAACTGAAAGCTTCTGGTGATGACCAGTTCTCAGATTGCAAGGGATTTGCAGTACATGTTTTTTTGTTATCCTGGAGACATTGGGATTTCCAGTATGTTTCCCTCTAGTTCAAATTTTCCATATTATTTTCAGACTTACATCATTAGGGTGATCCTTCAGACTCATTGGCGGCTGACTCTGGCTTGGTTTGTGAGCCTTTGGACTCGGGCTTTGAACCTGTGCATATATTTCCGAGGCTCCATCTATTTTCAGCAATTCAGTCAAGAAAGGTTCCTCATTGGTTCGAAGTTATCTGTCAAACTTTGCGTATAGACTTATGTCGAGTATGCTTCCAACTGTATGGTGTACACTTACCGAGTTTTCAATTGTCATGTTTTTGGCTGTACCAGGTGGTTTGGCATGCTTTTTTTTAATTTTCTTTTCTGTATTTTTGACTTCAGGTGTGATTTTTTCCTTAGTTGATTATTGGACATAAACTGATACTGAATATTTTTGTCTCTCTTTTCCTGTAGCCGTGATGGAGGGTCCTGTTGGCTTTCAAAGTGCATGTCTTGTCTTTGCCATTTAGAGAGTTCTCAGGTTTCTTCATGCTTTTGTTCTGTGGCAGTGGTGTGGCACTACCTGCATGCCACTCAAAGGGCTCAGATAGCCACTTTGTTCATTAATCCTGTGTCTGTTTTTCCTTGTTCCTGGGCTTGGTTGTCTCTGAGGTGACTCTTTGGGTGGTTCAGTTTCATGAGCCTGTTGTTTCTCTGTGAGCTCATGTTGTCCACAGGTTTGTGGGCTGCCTTTTCCTTTATGTCCATAGCAGATATTCTGGCTTATATGGATTACAGTGTGTAGATTGTTTATGTTCTTTTATCTTAGAGCAAGTGGTCTCCTCCACTTGATGGTGAGAGCATTTACCAAGCTACTTGCAACAGTGGGGTAAATATTGACTGGAGCCGGGTGTGCAACTAGTACAGTACAGTACTTTAATTGGACTCAGGCACTGTCTTGGGGAGCAAGTGAGAGATTGGCTAAGAAAAGTGTGTTTTATTCAACTATGTTCCGTAGTTTTATAGTGCTGTGTATTTTATTTACATTAAAAACATTTAAATTTTTTAGCTGATATAAGCACTGTATTAGCTTTTAATTCCTTTGGTTTTGAGAAAAATTGTAGTTTTTGTATTAAATATTCATAATACTACTTGTATAGTAAGATATATGTGGTATAGAGGATGGGATTACTTTACCTGATCAGCTGGAATAAAATATTACGGTACTTTATATTTTTTTCACAGCAACATATGGTGAAAGTTAAGCAGTGGTGGGATGATGAAGGATGGTTTGGTAAACAAGACTCCAAACTCCGCAAGCAGCTGCGAGAAGCGTGCTCAGAGCTGCTAGAATCTCTCGGCTTTAAGTGCCAGTGCCCTGTCCTTTTGATGACTCTTGAATTGATGTTCTCCACAAAGGCTGGATTTGGCAAGGTGAGCTCAGTGATCTACATGCCTTTGGATTGAATCACCTCCAGGAACACAATAGCTGGCTTGACCTAATATTATTCACCTAAAAATTCAAATGGTTCATAAGTATTTTTAAGTAAAGTATGTCAAGCCTGGTCTCAGGCCGGGCTCCGGGAGTAGAAGAACTCCCAAAACCTTGTCCATTTATGCCTTTACTTAGTTTGTGACTGTGCAATCCAGTATACTATAGAATAAATGTTTGGTAAAGTAATATCCTCCATGATATTATCTTAGGGGCTGCTGACCACTCATTGATTTGAACCTTGATTACTTGAATCTTCAGGTAATGTGATCAAAGTTGTGACCGAGTTTGACCGTCTCTTGATTCGGACAAAATCAGAATTATACAGCTTACCTATTGGGGAACTGAATGTTGTGTGGCAAATGTGTTTGTCCTCCTGTATGATACAACAAGGAAGAAAGAACAATATTCCTTTAAATTTTTCTTTTATACAAATTCCCCCCCCCCCCTGCCAAAAAAAAAAAAAATTGTGTACAAAATGTATAGGGGCAGAAGCAATCAATCTGAAGGTTTATAGTGCTGCTTGTGAATTTTTGTATTCATTTTGTTTACTATATAAACAATAAGATACATTCATTCATTATTTTTTACAAACCAATTCCACTCAGCCTTGTCCTTTGCAATTGTTCACACTCAATCGTTGCTTCCACGTACACTATGTTTGCCCACGTTATTCTTAGTTGGCTTCATTCTCATCTCAAAATCGAGGATCCCAGATTCGATTCCCAGGCAGGACAGAAATGGTTAGGCATGTTTCTTTTAACCTAATGCCTCTGTTCACCTAGCAGTAAATAGGTCCCCAGGAGTTAGGCAACTGTTGTGGGATTCCAACCTAGAGAAGGCCAGTAGTTTGACCTTGGGAAGACCACAAAACAAGTCTAAAGTATATATACATAGGCTTCCTGTCCCTAATTGAATAAATTAATTATTATTATTTAACAATCAACCATTATACATTCATTGAATATTACTAAACTGTTTTAATGTGTTCAGTCTTTTGATTTATTGAGTTTTGCACTTCATATCTGTTCATGACCGTTTAATTCCTTGCTCTATATATTCTCCTAACACTGCACATGCTTTTCAGATTAAGAGTCTTTACTGCTCTAGCTAACTCCAAATGTTCCCACTTTTGTACACTTTCACAAACGAGAATTCTTACTGTACAAGAACTGTAAATCAAGCTCGTAATTAACTACAAATGAATAATAATGCACTATTATACATGCAGTCAGTAGTCAGTCAAAATAAATGCATAGATACTTTACTGGAACTGTCTCTGCTCACACTCAGACCACTGTACTGACCATTATAAAATTGCAAATAATCACTGGAAAATAATTGTTAGGACCTCACTGCTCACACAAAATGTCTACCAGCATAGAAGGCTCTTACACTGTACTACTATTCTTACACTGTCACTGGGTAATCACAGTAGCAGGTTGCTTTTGCATATGTTGACTCACTGCACTGCTTGACTCAGCACATACCAGTCCTTGGTTGGGACTGTCTTTAGGAAACATGCAACCTCCTTCAATTCATTTGAGGAGGAGCCAAACAATGACCTTCCATTCAGTTTATGCTCAGCAGGACGGATGCTTTACACACTAAGTCCTTGACCTTGCTTCCACGATGCGCTCAACTTTGCAACTTTCTTGAGATATCGTTGAGTAACATCCTGAGGTTAGATAAGCTGCTCCTTGCAATGTCCTGTAGCCTGCAGTGCTCAACAAGGCCTTGACTTGACCTGACCTGCAACTGATGAATTATGCGAAATTCGGGAACATCGGCCGTGGGCACCCATTCACCACAAGATCCTGAGGCATAATCAGGACTCATAGGTTAAAGAGTGGCTCTCAATGATGATGTGACTTTGGATTACTTGTTGATTGGTTACTTCAATTAACATGTAGTTGATCATCATCCCTTTTCTCATCCTGGTCTCCAACGTTCTCACTTCATTATCAGGCACCAAAAAATGTCCTTTCAAGCAGAAATGCTGAAAGTGCCAGCATTGGTGTTTCCTTTCATAATACATATGTGCTCATGTTTACACACACATAATCATTTGTACTCTATATCTTAACATTTTATTATGTTTTTTTCAGAGTGTGAGGACTGTCCCATATCCCTGCAGTGCTACCTTGAAAAACTTTCTTTTGAAGCTTCAACCTTTCGGAATAGAGAAGCTATACACTGCTAATTTACAGTTTGAATGCCCATCTGTTGTTACTATTTGTAAAAATTCTCCCTTGATTAAATGGATTCATCTGAGAATAGAATTTGCCAAGGGGGAAATTTTGAGAGAAATAGGTCACACTGCTCCTGGCATTGAGACAGTTATTGTTGTTGTCAGAGAATATGAAATATATGAGGAAATATCATCTACTGTTGAAATTGTCATTGTTGGTGGGGAGGGTCTTGAGGATAATTTATACACAGGCTTTTTTGATGGTCTAGACAAAAATTCTGTGAATCATAAAATCCAGAATGATGAGGATATGAGAATCTCTTTCCCGAAACTAAAATATGTTGATGTTGGAAGCCACCGAGATGTGCGGGAGTTCTTGCATCACCTTCTATATGCATACCCAGATATAAGATGTATCACATGTAATTCAGAAAATTGGGTCTTGAGCAAATATTCTTTTGATTTTCCACCTGTAACTCCATCAACTTTAGGTAGGGGTCCCAAGTCTTTACGAAAAAAAACACCCAATTATAACCTAAGAGAGATGAACTTTTCATCATTTTGCCTGGCATCAAAATTACGTGATATTTTTACTAAATATAGAAAGTTGGAGCATGTTGGTTTGCATTTACTGAAAGGTCCTTGGAAGATTAAATCAACCAGTGAAACTGCTAAAGAGCTTCTTTGTACAATTAATTGCAAGTACTTAACTATCTGTGCTGATGTATACATGAGTAATGATGACTTACTAAGTTTATACATACCATCATTGCAAGCAACTGGATCATCTCTGAGAATATTACAGTTTCACCTTACTAATGAGGTGAATGTTAAGGTTTTATGTCAGCTGATCAACATGTGCCAGTTTATAGAGGAGCTGTCACTTGTAACATCTTGCGAAAGATGTGAAGTTGAAGGCGAGGACACAGATGAAATTCATATTAATGAATTATCTCGGTTGAAATGCTTGAGCATCTCTAGTCCCTATAATGTTACAGATGCTCTATATTTACTGTCGCAAAGACTTATATTCTCTGCCACAAATCTAATTACTTTAGAGCTTGAACTTGGTGGACGAAAAGTAACAGAATGGTTGATGGAGATTGCCTCAAGAGGGGCTCTTGAATCACTAGAAATCTTTCACATCAATTTACCAAGTTATAAGTTTGATACATTGACAATAAGCAACTTCTTCCTTCCTTTGATTAATTTATTGCCTCATCTTTCATGCTTAATGCTGAGCAATGTTTGCTTCTGTGTTGTCCATATATTAAGAGCACGATATCAGTTCTCAAACTTGAGAATTATTTCTAGGACTTCATCGTACTTGGCATTCAGAAGTCTATCTTCTAGGTGCTGTTGAGTATATGCTTTAATATGAATGTTATTGAAACTTTTCAATTAAGTCAAGCAATGTGATACTGTACTGTACATTCCGCTGGCGTCTGGGATTTTGTCTTGGAAACAGTTTTAACCCAGTCACCGCATATTTTTCTTTCGCTACTGGTTGCATTTTTCAAGTAAGAACATGAATTACTTTTCCATTGATACCATTCTTAAATTTAGTTCTTAAATATTTTCGTACAGTATTTAAACAATTTGTTTTTGAGTCTATTCTCTAATGAAAAAAATGATCCTGGTAACTTTATACAAAGTTATTAAGTGATCTTAAAGAATAGAATATCATAAATAAAACAAATAGGCATAAGTGCTAAAATATTGTGTTTGTCCACTTTTTATTTATAACAAGTTAATTAATGCGAACAAGCCTTAATGGTCCCCAGGCGTATATGCAATGGAAAACTCCACCCCCAGAAGTGACTCGAAGCCATACAGCCAGGAGCACTATGCAACTGGTGTACAGGAGACCTTAACCACTCGACCATCATGACCGGACAAAAGATGATGGTAGCCGAGGCTATTTCCCCATCATCCTGCTGGCGCTCTGATGGTATTTTTTCAAATCACCTCATTTTTTCAGGCCATGTGAGCAACACAAATGCGAACAAGCCTGAATGGTCTCCAGGTATTATGCAGCTGAAAACTACCATCATCTTTTGTCCGGTTGTGATGGTCGAGAGGTTAAGGTCTCCTGTACTCCTGTTGCATAGTGCTCCTGGCAGTATGAGTTTGAGTCACTTCTGGGGTGTGGAGTTTTCAGTTGCATAAACGCCTGGGGACCATTCAGGCTTGTTCGCATTTGTGTTGCTCACGTGGCCTCCAAAAATGAGGTGATTTGATAAAATACCATACCCAAGATTACCATCAGAGTGCCGGCGGGATGATGGGGAAATAGCCTCGGCTACCATCATTTTTTATCCGGTCGTGATGGTTGAGCGTTTAAGGTCTCCTGTACACCAGTTGCATAGTGTTTCTGGCAGTATGGGTTCGAGTCACTTCTGGGGGTGTGGAGTTTTCAGTTATACATACATGCATATATATATATATATATATATATATATATATATATATATATATATATATATATATATATATATATATATATATATATATATATATATATATATATATATATATATATAATATATATAATATATTTCCATGTACCCAGTTATCCTAGAGAGAGAAAGGGAATCATGTTTGAGTGTTGTCAACAGATGGCAGCACATATTGGGCTCAGTGCCCAATATGAGGAGTTGAAGTCCTGAGGATTTGATCACTGAGCACTGTTACAGTATTTGTTATTCTTTTTATGGGAGGGGGGGGTGCACTTGGAGAAAAGTTGAATAATATAGTGTTGGAAAATGTTTTTTCAGTGAAAGGGTTAAAAATGGGAGCATTTTGGATATACTGTGGCACCTGGGCACTGGACTGCCTCTGCATTTAGTGCTGAAAAAAATAATGTATATGGTACTGCTAAGCAAGAAGAGGATTTACAGTGCTAGATATAATTCTTGAAAGGCAGGATATAAAATATTAATCACCCTGTCATATTTAATGGTTCATGCATTCTATTAAATTGTATATCATAAATAAAAACCAATTACAGTATTATAAATGTTGTTATTTTTTGCCATTTTACACAGAAGGAGGTTCAGGAGTACCCAGAACCCGCACACTTGTAGTGGTCTAGGGCGCGTGCTCGGCCGTACCCAGAACCCACACAATTGTAGTGGTTTAGGGCACGTGCTCAAGAGTACCCAGAACCCACACAATTGTAGTGTTTAGGGCGCGTGCTCGGGAGTACCCAGAACCCGCACAATTGTAGTGGTTTAGGGCGCGTGCTCGGGAGTACCCAGAACCCACACGTTTGTAGTGGTCTAGGACGCATGCTCAGGAGTACCCAGAACCCGCACACTTGTACTGGTCTAGGGCGCATGCTCGGGAGTACCCAGAACCCACACACTTGTGGGTTCTGGGGTGCCGGTAGCTGTGTGGATAGCACGGTGGACATGTAATCCTGTGGCCCAGATTTGATTCCCGGTGCCGGCGAAAAACAATGGGCAGAGTTTCTTTTACCCTGATGTCCCTGTTACCTAGCAGTAAATAGGTACCTGGGAGTTAGACAGCTGTTACGGGCTGCTTCCTGGGTGTGTGTGTGTGTGTAAAAAACAAAAAGTAGTAGTTAGTAACAGTTGATTGACAGTTGAGAGGCAGGCCCAAAGAGCAAAACTCAACCCCTGCAAGCACAACTAGGTGAATACTTGTACTGGTCAAGTACAAGTATTGTACTGGTCAAGGTCGAGTGCTCAAGAGTACCCAGAACCCACACACTTGTAGTGGTCTAGGGCGTGTGCTCGGGAGTACCCAGAACCCTCACACTTGTAGTGGTCTACGGCACGTGCTCAGGAGTACCTAGAACCCGCACATAGAGAACCACTCTGTAAACAGATTGGTAGACGGTTGGAACAAGTTAGGTGAGAAGGTGGTGGAGGCCAAAACCGTCAGTAATTTCAGTGTTATATGACAAAGAGTGTTGGGAAGACGGGACACCACAAGCGTAGCTCTCATCCTATAACTACACTTAGGTAATTACTGTACTTGTAGTGGTCTAGGGTGCGTGCTTGGGAGTACCCAGTGAGCGGGTTCGAATCCTTCTTATGGCTCCAACTGATTTTTCTCATGTTCTGTGTAATTTTAAAATTCAGACTGCAGTATATTAGATATGCTGAAGTTTTTTGAGGAGTAACTTAAATTTGAATTTATTTATTTATATACAAGAAGGTACATTGGGTTGTGATAGTTTGAGCATTACATTCTTGCAAAGTCATTAACACAAAAGCATTTTGGGCAGAGCATGTGAAGATGTTAAATGCAGACCTATGAGGTGCTGTAATATTTGGATACAGGATTGTGTGGGGACTGTTTAATGGAAACAGTATATATTAAACTAGTATAACTGGCTTTTTACAGGTAAGGAAATAATGAAGTTTCATTTAGTGTGCAAGTAGTGCAGCACCCCATAAGCCTGTGTCCATATTGTACAGTGCACCATAATCTTGCATGTAACATATTCACAATTAAACTCCAAGGATGTGAGTTTGATCCCCTCACATGGCCTTAGTATTTTCTTGGACCTCTCCCATTGTGCAGAAACAAATGTACACCTATTTTTAATTATTGAGTCCTGCATAGCCTATTATCTACAAGCAATACTGTTTGATTAGTCTATGTTTTATACACAAGTTTAAACCTTTAATTTTGCACACCAATTTAAATTAGAGGCTTCTTCATAGCCTCTGTACTCTCTGTTCATTATGGTCAAGCCATCCTGTATAATTTGTTTATTTGTGCATTATGCTACTGAATTTTACTCCACAGGTATTACTTAGTTATTTCACGTTCAATTATGTCATGCTTATTTGTTTATAAGTGTTATTTTCTTGATGATAAATGCAAGATATGTTTACTACTTTCATTTATTAAGGAAAAAAAATCTCCATGTGTTTTGCTTGATCTCAGAAATAAATGTGTATCCAAGATGCATCAATTTCTGAGACAAGCAGGGAATGATACCAACATCCTAGTGTGGGTGCTGGTTTCCACACCCCTACTCCCCAGATCATTGTATAAAGTGCCCTCGAGTCATTACCCTTCATTCTCCCTTACTCGGCCCTCTCCTCTGAACACCTGGCAAATTGCCCTGTGCTATAGCTGTCAGCCCGTTAGGCCTGTGTGTTGTTAACCCTCGACGGGAAGGGGTTGGACAAGACCCACCCCAACCCCTTGTAGCACATTTATGTCTATATGTCATACTGTATATACAGTGTGTACATATATATATATATATATATATATATATATATATATATGTCGTACCTAGTAGCCAGAACTCACTTCTCAGCCTACTATGCAAGGCCCGATTTGCCTAATAAGCCAAGTTTTCCTGAATTAATATATTTTCTCTAATTTTTTTCTTATGAAATGATAAAGCTACCCATTTCATTATGTATGAGGTCAATTGTTGTTTATTGGAGATAAAATTAAAGTAGATATATGACCGAACCTAACCAACCCTACCTAACCTAACCTAACCTATCTTTATAGGTTAGGTTAGGTTAGGTAGCCGAAAAAGTTAGGTTAGGTTAGGTTAGGTAGGTTAGGTCGTCGAAAAACAATTAATTCATGAAAACTTGGCTTATTAGGCAAATCAGGCCTTGCATAGTAGGCTGAGAAGTGAGTTCTGGCTACTAGGTACGACATATATATATATATATATATATATATATATATATATATATATATATATATATATATATATATATATATATATATATATATATATATATATATATATATATGTCGTACCTAGTATCCAGAACGCACTTCTCAGCCTACTATGCAAGGCCCGATTTGCCTAATAAGCCAAGTTTTCATGAATTAATTGTTTTTCGACTACCTAACCTAACCAAACATAACTTTTTTGGCTACCTAACCTAACCTAACCTATAAAGATAGGTTTGGTTAGGATAGGTAGGGTTGGTTACGTTCGGTGATATATCTACGTTAATTTCAACACTAATAAAAAAAAATTGACCTCATACATAATGAAATGGGTAGTTTTTCATTTCATAAACAAAAAATTAGAGAAAATATATTAATTCATGAAAACTTGGCTTATTAGGCAAATCGGGCCTTGCATAGTAGGCCGAGAAGTGCGTTCTGGCTACTAGGTACGACATATATATATATATATATATATATATATATATATATATATATATATATATATATATATATATATATATATATATATATATATATATATATATATGTCGTACCTAGTAGCCAGAACTCACTTTTCAGCCTACAATGCAAGGCCCGATTTGCCTAATAAGCCAAGTTTTCATGAATTTATATATTTTCTCTAATTTTTTTCTTATCAAATGATAAAGCAACCCATTTCATAATGTAAGATGTCAATTTGTTTTTATTGGAGTTCAAATTAACGTAGATATATGACCGAACCTAACCAACCCTACCTAACCTAACCTAACCTATCTTTATAGGTTAGGTTAGGTTAGGTAGCCGAAAAAGTTAGGTTAGGTTAGGTTAGGTAGGTTAGGTAGTCGAAAAGCAGTTAATTCATGTGACTTGGCTTATTAGGCAAATCGGGCCTTGCATAGTAGGCTGAGAAGTGAGTTCTGGCTACTAGCTACGACATCTATATATATATATATATATATATATATATATATATATATATATATATATATATATATATATATATATATATATATATATATATATATATATATATATATATATATATATATATATATATGTCGTACCTAATAGCCAGAACGCACTTCTCAGCCTACTATGCAAGGCCCGATTTGCTTAATAAGCCAAATTTTCATGAATTAATTTTTTTTCGACTACCTAACCTACCTAACCTAACCTAACCTAACTTTTTGGGCTACATAACCTAACCTAACCTATAAAGATAGGTTAGGTAGGGTTGGTTAGGTTCGGTCATATATCTACGTTAATTTTAACTCCAATAAAAAAAAATTGACCTCATACGTAATGAAATGGGTAGCTTTATCATTTCATAAGAAAAAAATAGAGAAAATATATTAATTCAGGAAAACTTGGCTTGTTAAGCAAATCGAGCCATGCATAGTAGGCTGAGAAGTGCGTTCTGGCTACTAGGTACGACATATATATATATATATATATATATATATATATATATATATATATATATATATATATATATATATATATATATATATATATATATATGTATATATATGTATATATATATATATATATATATATATATATATATATATATATATATATATATATATATATATATATATATATATATATATGTATATATATGTATATATATATATATATATATATATATATATATATATATATATATATATATATATATATATATATATATATATATATATATATCGTACCTAGTAGCCAGAACGTACTTCTCAGCCTACTATGCAAGGCCCGATTTGCCTAATAAGCCAAGTTTTCATATATCTAAGTTAATTTTAACTCCAGTAAAAAAAATTGACCTCATACATAATGAAATGGGTAGCTTTATCATTTGATAAGAAAAAAAATACAGAAAATATATTAATTCAGGAAAACTTGGCTTATTAGGCAAATCGGGCCTAATATTTCGAAGGGGGTTCGATGCAGTCCTTGGCTCTTTTGGGTTGGTCGCTTCGGGTGACTCGTCTGCTGAGTTCTCGGGCTCTGGTTCTCCTGGTGGAATTCCTTTCCTTTCCACAGAATGGGCGATCGATGCCGATTCTTTCAGTTGGCTCTGCCAGACGTTCGGGCACCCGGATGTGGACCTCTTCGCGTCGGTGTGATCAAGGCGTCTTCTGGTATATATGGCGCCCTTTCCCGACCACGAGGCTGTCGGGATCGACGCCTTTCTGCAGGACTGGTCTAGGTGGGGGTTCCTGTACCTCTTTCCTCCGGTTCAGCTGTTGCTCCAGGTCCTGGCTTGCTTGGAAACTTGCTAGGGGCGAGTTGTCCTCTTGGCCCTGTGGTGGCCGGCCCAGCTTTAGTTTCAGGTGCTGCTTGCCCAGTGTCCAAACCCGGGGGTTTTTCCGCAACTCCACCTCTTCCAGAAGATCGGCCCGGTCTGTTACGAGCTTGGTTTGCTCTTCTCCTCGAGTCCTTGTATTTGGTATTTTTGACTCGAGTTTATCACCATTTGTATGGTGATCAGGTGGCTTCGTTGATGGTATCCCACCTGTGGGCTTCGTCTTGGCATTAGTATGAAGTTTCCTGGCGGTCCTTCCGTTTCTTTCTGACTCTTCGTCATTGTACTTCGCTTTCGGTTCGGGTGATGGTGTCCTTTCTCTCATGGTTATTCCAGGACCGTCATCTTATGCAGAAAACTGTCGCCTCATATCGTGCGGTGCTGGCGGAGCCGCTTCAGCTCGCTTTTGGTATAGACGTTACTTCTGCGCCGTTTCGCAAGCTGTCTCGTGCGTTGTTTCACTTCCGGCCAGCTCATGCGCTGCCTGAGCCGTCCAGGTCTTTGGACAGAGTGCTCTCCTATCTTTCTTCTCCTCGGTTTGTTGTGGCCCCTTCGGTTCAGGATTGTTTTTAGAAGGCTCTTTTTTTTCCTGTTGGCATTGGCCCCCAAGGGTTGGGTCGGGGAGCTTCATGCTCTCCTCTGGCACAGGAGTTTCTGCTCTTTCGGTCCGGCAGATAGGTTGTTCGTCTGCAGCCGTCTCCTTTATTTCTTGCGAAGAATGAGACTGCTGCTTTCCGGAGGGGTCCTTGGGTTATTGATGCTTGGTTGGTCAGGCCGGGGGTGCATCATGTTTTGTGTCCGGTTGGGGCTCTCCGCCATTATTTGCGCGCCACGGCTTCTGTGTTCTTGGACGTACTTTGGGTTGATCCGGTTTCCCTTCTTCCCTGTTTGTGGGTACGGGTCTCTCAGATTGTCCGCAGGGTTATTAAGCCTAGCCAGCCTGCGGTCTATCCCCGTGCCCATGACGTTCGTTAGTTCGCTGCTCTTGCTGTCATTTTTGGGAACATGTCCTGGGTTGACATTCGGGCACGGGGTTTTTGGCGGTTGAACAGGGTCCTGGCTGCACGCTACCTCATGAACGTTCCTGGGCCTAGTCGGGCCTGTGTTGCTTTTGGTCGGCGTCTGCAGCCTGTCTCGACTTCGAGTTGAGGTGTGGAGCACTGACCGCCTCCCGGGTAAGTCCCCTTTTTCCTCAGTCTTTGGTGAAATAGCTCCAGGGAGCCATAAGGGCTCCCCCCAGAAAACCAGCGTTGAATGTAATAAAACGTAATTTTCTGGGTGAGTCCCGGAGGCTCCCCAGCAACCCTCCCTCCTTCCAGTCGACAGTTTTCACGTCTTTTGATAGCTAGTCTCGGAATTGGAGGTTTGGATCGCCGGCGCGGTTCTGGGGCTCCCCTTTCCCCCTCCCAAGGAGGGGGGAGCTGCGCAGACATGCGGCGCAGCTCGTGTGACGTCATGCTTGTTTGCTCTTTTCCCTTGGGGGAGTTCTGTCCACTTGTTTTGTTATTTTTATTGGTTTCACCAGAATAGAGGTTTGTTTCGAGGCGCTTACCTTTCTGGGTGCCTGTCTGGGTCGATGGCAGATATAGAATGTTCCAAAATCTCATGTGCATTTCTATAGGCCATTGCTCATTGTGCTTCTCTGAAGGGGCCAGGTTCTGGCCGTGGTTCCCGGTAGGCCTAGAACTCCACCCACATCGACTGATGCCAAAAGTTAGGACTATCCCTATCAGCCTGGATAGCTCCGGGGAGCCTCTGGGACTCGCACAGAAAATGACGCTTCATTGCGTTCAGCACTGGTTTTTTCGGGTACTGTATCATATTACTATAGTACAGGTACAAAATTCTGTAATTGGTGTCCATATCAACAGGTACGTTTATCCCATGACTCGCTACGTGGATGAAGACCACATAGCCATCAAGCCAATGTCTCGCGAGTTCTTTGAAATCATCGACACCATACTCAACTCCGAGTATTATACTCCCAATCCTCACGATGCGTGCATCCTCGTTCCTCCAGTAGACACATTGAATGAAAATAACCTGAGGAAGGATAAGATCGCTCAGACACTGGCCATGCTTCCTTAGTAAGTGAATTTTGCTTTTATCACTATTCAGTGCCAATATGTGTTTTCTTAGCACCATTAAAAAGACCATGTAACATGAACACTTCATTATCATACAAAATCTTATTTTGACACCATCTTCTGTTAATGAAATACAGTACTTGCCACCATCTTGGCTGTCATTTCTTTGAGAATGTATAAATATTGCTGCTGGTTACCATTGGCTGTTTACAAAAATATACTTGACTATGACAGTAAATGTTGGTGGAAAGCCTGAATATAGAGAACTAAGGAATTTACAGCATTGCAATAAGGAGAGGCATTAAGAGTTAATAAGGTTAATGGAGAGATGAAGGAAGTGATGTGATGTTCCATTGAGTTTGGTTGGGTACAAATAGGGGTTGCTGTACATAAGCCAAGTGCCCTTCTGCATTGTTATGTTCTCTTGCGTGTCGATTGTCGAAGGGCATAGCCATTTGAGTGTAGGGTCAGCCGTGTGTCATGGATTGTGTTCGGGAGGAGCATTTCTTTCCAATTGATGCTCTATTTTTACTCTAGGAAAAAATCTGATTATTATTTGAGTGTCGAAACAAGCAAAAATATATATTCATAATTTTTAGTAAGAAAAGTGATACCAAACTTCATGAAAGATAAAAACAAAAATTTAATTCGTTTAAAATTTGGATGGGGTTCAGAATGCTACTAAGCTGAATTTCAAGGTTATACTGTACAGTATGTAGTAATTGGGTCTTGTACTGTTCTTATTTTAACCCATGATTAAATTTTAGATTTTTTCCATTATTTTTTATATTTTTTATATTATGTAAGGTCTTTCATGTCTGGTAGACAGTTCTAGTTAAAGCGTATACAACCAAACTGCAGATGCCAATATATATAATGACAAATATTTTAAAACTGCAGTACAGTAGTGTAATTACAAAGATACACCCAACATTACAAAGGCTGCTTACCAAATGTTAGCGAGAGAGGTAAACTAATGTGTTTTTGGCTAACTTTTGAGCCATTACAGTAATTGCTTGAGGCCAAGACAGAAATGGTTGGGCACATTTTCTTTCACCTAATGCCTCTGTTGCCCTAGTAGTAAGTATACCCGAGAGTCGAGCAACTGTTGTGGGTTGCATCGAGGGGGAAGGTCAGTATATTTATATACATACACAGGCTTTCTATCCCCAACAACATGAATTATTATATACATTAAAGCCATGTACACGCTCCACTAGTTTAGACTGTAATTTGCTTAGCTAATTGAATTTTTGGGTTCAGTTCCTGAACCTATTATATGCCTTTATAATTTTGGGAATAGGTTTGGGATGCATAATAATAAATGAACTAAACTAGAGTGCAGTCATATTGATTTTTTTTATACTGTTGAATATAATTTTGGTTATATTCCACAGCTGGTCAGAGGGTGAAAACCATCTCCTCTTCACCATGTTGCCGGGAACACCTCCAATATTTGACACAACACTGAACTTGGCACGTGGCAAGGCACTCATGGCTGGCAGAGGATTTTCCTCGTTTACATATCGTCGGGGATATGACGTCTCCCTACCCGTGTATAACCCAGCCCACCAAGACTCCCCTGTAGGAAGAAAGCCAGTGTAAGCCTGGCGATTTCCAAATCATTGGGTTTTCCCTTGTGCCCAAATACAGAAGCGCTACTCTAAGGCTGAGTCGTGATAAACTTATGGAGCAGATGTGTAAATTTGTGGCTCTCAGATAGTGTACTTTTTTTTTTATCAAAGTTGCATATTACAGTAAGCTTTTGATTACATACCTGGTTTTGATTCATTATTAGAGTTGTATCTTTTATGTGTTAAGTTTTGAAGAATATATATTATACTAGGAGGGGTCCCTGGGATAGTCTCTCCTCACACCCCTCCATTCCAACTTTCTTCTTTCCTCCTCTTCCCTCCCCTCATTACCCCTCTTACTCCCCTTTTCTTGCCCTTTCCCTTCTCCTCCTCTTCCCTTTTGTCTCCCCCTTGACCCTCATCTCCCTTCCATCTTGAAACAGATTGAAATTTTAATTTATATACTGTATATATAAAGTAAATCATTACAGTGCATGGGTAAGTGGCAGGAATAATGTTAGAGAGAATGGACCACAAATGTTAACCCTTGTGTTGCTCAGGGCTAATTAGCATTTGTCACCCACAGGCATATACCAAAAAAAAAAATTATTTTTTCTTCTAAACCTGTTAATTTGTGTTCTCTGATCATGTGAAAAATAATAAAAAAGTCGTAAGTGGCATATATTGCCCGCTATAGGGCGGGGAAGTCTGGCAAAAAACAGGCGCTGACTCAGCGTGCGTCCTAGATGGTCTGTTGCTCCCAGCTGTCAGGCATGAGTGGCCACAAAGAGATAATTACCTAATTATTTCAATGTCTCTGATTTTTTGTTGTTTTTGCTGTAATATTACTCAATAGTGTGTAGTGTGATATATTTATATAATAAAATGAGTGAATCATCGATGTACTCAAAAATATGGTGTGCATATTGCTGATTCAATTATTATGTTCATCAAACAGTGAACAAATACTTTGTCGGTTATTACACTATATACACAGGTTATATGTATCTGCATGTTTTGTTCACCATAACGAACCACTAAGTTGGTATTGTGAGTCAAATCAGGATACGAACTTTTCATTGGGATACGAGTTTGTTGATACGCGTACGGCCGACCTAGAGCGTGGTGGCATGGCGATCGCGCCTCCGTTTACCAGTGCCTCACGCCCAGTGACTATCCCGCCTGATTTCTTCACAAGAATTTACAGTTTTTTGTCAGATTTTTGGCCATTTGAGCATAAAAGTTGTTATTGTATATCTCGTCATGGGGTCCCAAGAAAGCCAGTGGTAAGGTTCAAAGCAAGAATCACATGTGAGAATAAGCATAGAGGAAAAGCGAGATCATTCATAAGCATGAAAATGGTACTCGTGTTGTTGAATTAGCTACACAGTACAACAAATCTTCAGGGAAGGAAGAGGAGGCAGTAGAGAATGTGAATGTCCCTTCCTTATTAATTAAGAAAATGTGTCCAATATGGGAAGGACTGCAAAGTTTTGCTGAAAAGAATCACCCAGATAAAGCTGTAGTAGGCCATTGCATTGATCTTTTTAATGACAATGTGATGCCTCACTACAGACAAGTGTTGCAAAGAAGGGAAAAACAATCTTCAATGGAATGTTTCCTTGTGAGAAAAGTGAGAAAATCAAGCCACAACCAACCACAACCAGGATCTAGTTGAGCCACAACCAGGACCTAGTGGAGCCACAACCAGGACCTAGTTGAGCCACAACCAGGACCTAGTGGTATGCAGACAAAATGTGCCAGAGAGTGCACCCCAGAAAAATCATCACTGTCTGATGTTATAATGGAAGGGGACTCCCCTTCCAAACAGCAACACCTCTCCTCCTCCCCTCCTCACCATCTTCCATACGTCAACAGGAGTCATCTGCAAGGGTGAGTAATAACTTGAACATACTTTTATAGTGAAGATTTGGGTGAATTAGGTATAAAATTTACTTTGAAGTGAAGTTTTTGGGGAGTCAGGAATGGATTAATTCATTTCCCATTATTTCTTATGAGGAATTTTGCTTCGGAATGAATTTTCGGGTTACGAACCGTCTACAGGAATGGATTAAATTCTTAAACCGAGGTACCCCTGTATTGTATTTATAATAGACCTACAAAAGTGAGGCTCATTAGGAAGTGGTGTTTTAGGTATTACATTAGACGATTGTCTCGGTTTCTCTCTCAACAGCTCACACACGAGAAAATGACAAAATTATCATTAAGTATTGTATATGATTGTTCTGTATTTCATATTTGCTACTGCAAGCAAGAAGCGCATGAATTTTACATTGTTTGTGTACACTCAACAGGGCGTCCCGTCGCTGGTTTGTGGTATCATCACAGATCAACCTCCATCGAGACTACCGTGAGGATCTGGAGGGCCAGCATAAGAACAAACAGATGCAGCATAATGATTTGTTCATCTTGGACAAGTGTCAGCCCTTCACTAACCTCACAGTCAGGTGTCATGGGTCGAAGATATTTTCCTACCCAGAGGTGCTAAGGGTAAGAGCTTGAGGATGCGCACAAATTATTTCATGTTTGCATTCAGTAAAACATTTTTATTTATACTTATTAGTGGATAATTTTGGATTTTGGATAGCTGGTTACATCCTCTCGTCTAATACATTACATTTGTTAACGAATCAACAATCCCTTAAAAATGCGATATACAGTACTGTATTGGTGAAAGTCAAAGCACTGTAATATTGATGTTTTCTGTTCCTTGGCCATGATAAGTGTGCTTCAGGCCGGGCTCGGGGAGTAGAACAACTCCCAGAGCCTTCGCCAGGTATGCTCCAAATAGGATAAGTGGATTGCTTGGGTTCATTTGTTTCAGGTAAGGCATTTTTTTTTTTTTTTTTTTTTTTTTTTTTTTTTTTTTTTTTTTAGCAAATGTAGAGAACAGACTGGGTTTACTTGCTCTAGAATGTAAAACAGCTTTTGTATGTTACTTGTAAGAAGCCTGTTCATGAAATTAAAGAATGGTGATACCTGCTTGATGGGGTTCTGGGAGTTGTTCTACTCCCCAGGCCTGGCCTGAGGCCATGCTTGACTTGTGAGAGTTTGGCTATTATATATTATATAAGTATATTATATAAGGCTATTATATAATATATAAAAGATTAATGACAATGACACATGCCAGTTAATTTGTAAAAATAAGGATGAAGGAATAAAGAGCATAAGGAATGAGAGACTATAAATGCTAGAAAAGTGGGGGGTTTCCCCCTCCAATATCTCTCTCAAGTAGTATTAAGCAATCAGTGAAGTAGATTTAGCTTTAATCTTCAAGACATGACAAAATATATAGATTTAATTATAAAAGAATAAAATATATTAAATATATCTCGCTACAATTCTGGAGAATTTTAAAAGTGAGCATGAGCAAGGGGATGAAAAATAAACTTATATTTGTGTAAAAGGAAGATCATTGAAGAGACATGAAAATACATTGAATCATTGAGCAGTTATTGTAATTTTGTTCATTAAATTAACCATGTGTTTGTTACTAACAAATTTGCATAAGGTGGAAATTTAAAAAAAAAAAGGCACATAATGTAATGAAATGATTCTTTCTGGAGGAGCCTCAGTGGTTCCATGTAGCTATCTTGCTGATCGCAAATGGAGCAATAGATTGCTCCATTCTAAAAGGTCCTGTTAGTTGAAGAAATTTTGTTTGGTCCACAGGGACTAGAGCCAGAACCTATTCCCCTTATAGAGGCACAGGGTGGAGTGAGAGTTCTCTACCTCATTGGAAAAAAAGCCTCTTGGAAGTTAGCGAAGCTTTAAAGACAGCCGGAAGGTTCACAGAAAATGAAGCCTTGAAACTGCCCAGTAACTCTGCAAATAATTCACACAGAACTAAAACCAGCTTTAAACTCGTTAGTACTGATTAACACCACCAGGTAGCCAAGCCTCGGCCAACAGCTGACTCCCCAGCTTGGTCCAGGAGCTAATGATCAACAACTCCATGATGAAGCAACAATCCTGGAGGGACGGAGGAGGAAGAATGAGGGAGTCACCAGGGCTTCTCCAGAAGGAGGCATTTCATAATACTGGTATTCTATGGTGATTTTCTGGGGGGAGCTCCCCAGTGGCTCCCTGAAGCTAAGAAGAAAAATGGGTCTTCCCAGGGAGGAGGAGAGGCAGGAGACACCATGATGAACAGAATCCAGGCTAGGAAACACTGTCCAAGTAATATAACCAATTGAGATCAGGAACAGTGACTAAATACTGATCCATAAGAATCCTGTTAGAATGCCAAAACCAATGAGCCCAAATATCAACCCAGAAAATGTGAGAAAAGACTGCAACCAAAGCCTCATTCTTGTGAATATCTTGGGCGATCAGAACATGATATTTGTGGAGGGTAGACCACAAACTGGCTAGACTTGATGACACTGTGGACAACCTGAGTGTGTGTGAAGTGTGACAACACTTCAAAAACTCCAGATGTGAAGAGCAGAGCAGTTCAAACTAGTGAAGTACCTGTACATCGCTGGGCCAATCTGGTGATAAGAGACTGAGCCAAGGAAAAAAGCTCGGGTTTGGACACAGGACCAGAAGAGCCAGAAACGAAGGCTGGGCTGGGCACCAAAGAACCCAGAAGGATCACCTTCCCCAAGTATGACTCCAGACTGGACAGCACCCTGAACCATTAATTGAATGCGGAAAAGGTAAATGCACCTCGACCAGTCCATTCACAAGGCATCCACCATGAGAGCCTCGTGATTGGAGATTGAGGCCACATAAGGGAGAAGGTGCTGGTTCCATGCTGATGTGAAGAAGTTCACCTCGGGGCAACTGAACATCTCACAGAGCCAACAGAAGATACAGCATCGATGGTCCATTCCATAGAAATGGGGCAAAAGCAAGATCACCAGTCCACAAGAACATTAGATACACCCCGCATGTGAACACACTGAGAACCAAGCCCAGGGAATCCAGAAGCCAAGTCACTTAAACATCCAGCTCCACAGGGCAATGAAATGAAGCATCTTCCAACAGTTCAAGCAATGAACCATTGGGGAGCAATCAGAAAGAAGCCGGAGTACAGAGCCTGGAGGAAGCCGTATACTCCTCAGGGCATGCCACACAGCCACAAACTTGTGCCCCTGAAGTAATGGGCCCGACCGCTGATGCTGGGCAGCCTGGTGAGCATTGGTCACATAATGGGGGGGGGGGGGATGGCACCTTGGAACTGAACCCCGACAAACCCAAAGGGGAAACTAGAGAAGCAAGAGCTTACTTGAACAATATTACAACACTGGTGATCTGTTATCTTATGTGCAATCAAATCTTCTTAAGCTAACGCTTGAGCGAAAAGGCATTTACGATCAAATAATTCAAACTTTCCATAATGGGTTTAGAGAAATCATTTTAGATGCGTCAGGAGGATCTGTAAACCTTTCTAATTAGATTGATTTTGGCAGCATTTCGATCTTAAAATGGCATTACCTTAGCTCTTGCATCGTCTGGAATAGCTGCGACATTGCTACCAGGTGGAAGAACTGCTACTATGGCTTTGAAATTGCCATTGAACATGCGATTCATTGAAACTTCCACGTGCAACATTTTCAAAGCATCCGGCATGGGAAAAGTATTGCAGAAATGTAAACTTATTGTTTGGGATGAAAGCACAATGGCCCATAAAAAAATCGCTCGAGACTCTTGACCGATCATTGCAAGATTTGCGTGGTAACATCAGACAATTTGGGAATGCATTAATATTACTTGCAGGAGATTTCATGCAAACATTACCTGTAATTCTTAGATCAACACTAGTGGACGAAATAAATGCTTGCCTGAAATACTCTAATTTGTGGCGCCACGTAAAGATGTTAAAATTAACTACAAATATGCATGTCCAACTGCAAAACGACTCATAAGCTGAGATATTCTCACATCATTTTCTGGAAATTGGGAACGGAAACGTGCCGGTTGATCTGACCTCAGGACGAATTTCATTGCCTCATAACTTCTACAATTTAGTGACGTCAAAAGAAGAATTGGTTGAAAAAGTATTTCCAAATATTCAAGCCAATTATAAGAATCACGATTGGCTGAGTGAACAAGCTATTCTTGAGGCCAAGAACAAAGACGTCTAAGAACTTTACAATATTTTTCAGTCTAACGTACAAAGCAAGGCAGTCACAGACAAGTCCGTCGACACTGCGGTGGAAGTAGATGAAGCGATTAATTATCCAACAGAATTTTTTAATTCACTCGATCTGCCAGGAATACCACCACTGCACGAACTTCAATTAAAATTCGGCGTGCCAATTATCATGTTACGAAATATCAACCAGCGAAATCTTAGCAACGGCACACGGCTTGCAGTAAAAAGTTATTCAGCAACGTCGTAGAAGCAACAATCTTGACAGGACCTTTCAAAGGTGAAGATGTCCTCATTCCTCACATTCCTATGATTCCAACGGATTTGCCATTTCAATTTAAGAGATTGTAATTTCCCAATTTGATTGGTGTTTGCAATCAACATCAACAAAGCTCAGGACCAATCTTTAGAATTGTGCGGTTTAGATCTAGACACTGATTGCTTCTCACATGGACATTTATATATTTCCTGTTCTACAGTCGGCAATCAGAAAATCTCTATATCTTCACAGACAGTGGAACAAGAAAAATATGTTATATACACACAAACATTGTGAAATTAAACAAGTTAGAAACATGAATTTTCTGTTTTCTTTCTTTTTCATTTAACCAGAGAGAGCCACAGCAACGCGTGGCAGGTACAGCTTGTATATGTATATGTCGTACCTAGTAGCCAGAACGCACTTCTCAGCCTACTATGCAAGGCCCGATTTGCCTAATAAGCCAAGTTTTCCTGAATTAATATATTTTCTATCATTTTTTTCTTATGAAATGATAAAGCTACCCATTTCATTATGTATGAGGTAATTTTTTTTTTAATTGGAGTTAAAATTAAGGTAGATATATGACCGAACCTAACCAACCCAACCTAACCTAACCTAACCTATCTTTATAGGTGAGGTTAGGTTAGGTAGCCGAAAAAGTTAGGTTAGGTTAGGTTATATATATATATATATATATATATATATATATATATATATATAAATATATATATATATATATATATATATATATATATATATTTTATTAAATATGACCGAAAAAGTAAGATTAATAATTCTAACACGAATTTTCTCAATCTTTCGTACATTATGCTTCACTGTTGGAGGTAAATCAAAAATCACTTCTCCAAAATTCATTTTTATTTCTAGTCTGACGCGACACGGGCGCGTTTCGTAAAACTTATTACATTTTCAAAGACTTCACAAATACACAACTGATTAGAACTTGCGTTTCCCTGATTTTATATCTACATTTGAGTGAGGTGGGAAGGGTGATGTGGCATTACATTTGAGTAAGGTGGGAAGGATGATGTGGCATTAGAGGATATTAATAGGGTATTAAAAGTATCAACACAAGACAGAACACGAAACAATGGATATTGAATAGAAGTGTTTGTAGAAAGCCTATTGGTCCATATTTCTTGATGCTTCTATATTGGAGCGGAGTCTTGAGGTGGGTAGAATATAGTTGTGCAATAATTGGC